>NW_028301540.1:3110000-3152500 GCF_042242905.1 Orbicella faveolata
GAATGTTGGCAAAACCTTGTAATTGCAGGGTAATCCTGGAAGAGAAGGAAATCGGGGATTACCTGGAGACATGGGAAACAAGGTAACTGATGTCAAATTACTTTTTCTGTTATTTGAGGCATGGCTTTGTTAATTATGTGTGTTACTACTGAACAGGCTAACTTTGAGATTGTTTGTCGGGTCAGATTTAAATTATTGTTATGGAGTTTTTGTTTCGTAATAGAATTCATTTTATGTCAGGTGTATATATTCTATATACACCTGGCATAAGGAGACAGTTACTCGCAGTCTCGCAGTCTCGCAAACCATGTCTTTAAACTATGAAGACTCATTCCTAGGCATACACGTGTCGCTTTCTAGTTCTTAGGGTGTCTGTTTATAGGTCATCATCTCAACACTATTAAACTCCTCAGGTGATGAACTGCTTCTGTTACTGTTTCTTTATTAGGGTGAACGAGGTGCCACAGGTGAACCTGGAAAACCAGGCGCCCCAGGACTTGCGGTAATTTCAACATTTCCAATTTAATAATGACTAAGTGTTGTTCTCACACACTGAATGCCATTTGTCTGCCACATGACAGTGCAACAGCACTTAATTGACATTTCTATCAACATCACAACGATAACAGAATCGGAGTCAACAACAGGTAAAAACTACCCAAATGTTGATACACTTCTATAAACTTTAGGCAAGAACTCACTGAGGGGTGGGAGGGTGGGAAAACTGTTGCACTCTCCGGCAAGAAAAGAAAAACTGAATCACATGACGGAGCGTGAAACTGACATCCTGGTTCGTACCCAGGTCCCCATTCAGTGTGAGAGAACTTCGTTTCCTGCCTCTTTCACAAGCTCAGCCGGCGGGAAAAACATTTCATCCATTACTTTAGTTCCATTCCTGTAACATATGAGCAATTTGATTTGTCAATCTCATAGCACGTAATGTTTTATGAATGTCAACATGTACGCATACACCAATGAATGGCGTGGAGAATAATCCTGTGATTCTTTGATTCCTCTCTAGGGTAGACAAGGTGACAGAGGAGATATGGGAATGCAAGGAAGCCAAGGAGCTGCGGTGTGTGGCAGGGCTTGAATTTAACCTTAAGTTGCTTAGCAAATAATTAGTTTTTGCAGGAATTGTTTCCACTACCAGACCAATATAAGCCACCAGGATTTTTTAACGCTATTAACATTTTTTTTTACTATTTTCCCCTGTTAAATCCGGAATCAACTTAAAACTATGCAAGAAATTGATTGGAATTAAGCAATTTCGTTTAATTTTGTTGTGGTAATTTGTAGTATTATTGTATGGTTTGCTAACTCCAACAATTTTCATCCGATTTTGTAAGTCGTCTTAGGTACATTGTATGATCGCCTAATTGATAAAAACGTCGTTGAAGTTTATTTTAACACAGCTGCATTCAAATAGTCTTGTGGAGAAATAATAAGATGCCAATACAAATCTTAGATATGTGGACATCACAATTTATATCCCAGGCACATATTGGAGTTAGTTTGACAATTTGTACGATTTGTTTGGACAAAGATCCTGTGTTTATACCTAGCAAGGTTTAGGCACAGAAACACAGAAATCTTATGGTAACATTTTATTTGCAAGTTGCTTTATGCTATCAAAAGCAAGCAAATTAGAGGTGCTGGAAAGCATTGTGCTGTGCTCCTCTGATTCACGGATTTGTTTAAAGACTCGCATTTTCATATGTGCAGCTTTTTCCAGTCAACTGTGGTATTAACTGTGATGTTTGACATTTATCAAATTAGTGTCTTGTGCCAAAAAACATTTATAATTACACTTATAATTACATAATTATGATAATTTATTTTTCTTTTAAGGGACCCCCTGGAAACCAAGGACCCCCTGGTGCACCTGGCAGAGTAGGAAATCCCGTAAGTTACAATGGTTACCATATCTTATTAATTAAAAGTAACTTCGTATGGAGGAAATCTGCTCATTCCTCTTGGTGTTTGGTGTATTCGTTTGACATTTCTTCCTTGTTGCTTTTATAACACCAATTTATATGCTCAACCTGTGTTATTATTCACCAGTTAACGTCTTTAATCAGAGTTCATGAATTATTCATCATGAAACTACCGATGCCAACCACAAGATCTTTTTGACGATTGGCAACTTGGTCACAAGTGGCAATTACATCAATTATGAAGTCCATGCTTTTGGAGAAATTCTGTGTAAAAGATTATTCCTAATTTCCATCTAGAATATGTGACAGCGCTCCAACAATCTGGAGATCACTAGCAGTAGTGTCGAGAACGCTACACGCACCTTTTATTCAAGGGAAAATTTTCTCTGTCTTTTTTAGATGTCAGCAATTCCATGTTTTAGCCACCGCAATATGAACAAGAAACTGCGCCTCTTTCAAAGCCTTGTAAATAGCTCCCAATAGCAAAATTTGGTTTTCAAATGTTGTTTGAAAAGCTGCCCCATAACTGTTAAAATGTACTTGGGGAATTGCAAAATCCCAATGGGAACACGCAACATTCATACGAGACTTGAATCGTACGTACATCGTTCTACCTGGTGTGTGTATTACTAGTGGCCTAAGATGTGAAATGATTCCTAACTTTAAAAGACTAATTTCAGCCTCTCCCTTTTTAAAAAAACTTACTCCTTTCTCTATATTTTTATTATTTTGTGGGAATGTGATCACTGGTTTAACCAGTTCTAGTGTTTGTGGTCTTTTTTGATATGCTTGTTCTTACACTTAGGGATTTCCTGGAACACGAGGCAAAGATGGTACACCTGGATTACGGGTAAACTTGTTTTCTTGCTTAGTGTACTACTAACAGTTGACTGATTTGATCTTAAGAAGCCTTTTATAAGACAGCGTTGTTGAAAATCCTAAATACATGAAGTAACTGGTATTTCCATGTTCAAGTTTAATGATTATTGGTATTAACCCAAAGGTGTCATATTAAAGAATGATATTGTCAAGGTTAGGAAGTGGTCAGTATTTTTTTGGTTTATTCCTTTGGATGTTAGTGCTTAACTTTACCTAAAGTAGCAATTATTGTAAATACGTAATCGTACCCTTATTGGTTTGCTTTGGCAGCATATCAGGCTTGTTTGGTCTCGCCATGTTTATTTTGGCCCAACTACGTCTCACCAAAATGCGGACCTTTTCTCAACCAAACTCGCTTGATATACCGTGTAAGTGTACCAAAAGGTACGATTAGGTTGAAATGTTGCCCTGAAAGTATCAAGTTGTAAAGAGTTAGGTTAGGGTTGGGATTTAGGTTACAAAAACAAAAGATGAGAAGAACTGGGGGTCCCACAAGTGACTGCAGGACGAGACTTCCTCTAGAATTCCTTTTGTCTCTTAAGTGGCCAATACTACACGCACCTGTACACCTCAGACATTGGTTAGGACCTACTTTTGATGACATTGCATCTTATCAATTAATCAAATGGTAAATTTATTTTTTAGGGTGAACGTGGGCCCGGAGGAGAGCAAGGCCCGACTGGCGCACCGGTAAATATATTAAAATTGTAATCACACTACACGTGTGATTGGCTAATAATGTCATGGTATTTTATCCAAACGTTTGTGATACCTTGAGCCCTTAGGCAGGTGTAATTTTGACAAAGGTATTGGTTTCTAAATAAACTTTTGGGCCGTTCGTCAGGCAAGTAAAACGCTTAGTTATTCATCAACTGCAAGTTTACTGTTTATTAACCGCTGTAATGAGTTTTTGCATGAAGCTGACGTTTCGTGCTTCCGACGAAGGCCTAGCGTTCAAAATGTAACTCTCCATGAACTCTTGCTGGCCTTAAATGGGTTTATATTAACAGTGTTGGGGCAAATGGGTGGCAATTACCAAAAATTAACTTGTTCATCGCTTTATGTTTTTTCAAAGATGAAGTTATGGGATGACATGTAATTAATCACCATAGTTGTTTCTAGGTATGAGAAATGACATTGTGGCTGTTACTTCATAGGGTCCTGTGGGCCGTGAAGGCGAGAGTGGCTTACCTGGAGTTGACGGATTAGCGGTTGGTTTCGCTCATACTTGTTTAGGCATAACACAAAAAGGAGACATGTGGTCTCTGAAGAACTTGTACTTGACTTAGCTTATGCAAAGAAAGCTCTCTTGCGTTTTGGTTGCCCTTTTGTAAAGAATGTGACCAGTGGTTTTGTCGTGACTGTCTTTGAAGGTGTTAAGGAAATTATCCCGGTGACGTAAAACAAGGACATACTGATCGCATTTACAAATAAATGGCTTTGAAACACGAATTGTGTTAACAAATGAGAATGAGATACCAGCGCTAACATCTTCAAGAGAGCTTCCTAAAAAAGAGTTCAAAGCTAAACTTCATTCCTTTCTGATAGGTATCCTAAAACTGCACAATGATTACGGTGATATTCCCCAAATCACTGCAGCCTGAACAAAATACAAATGTTAAGTCTCATGACATTGTAGATATCTTCTCTCAACTTGCCAAAAAATGTTTGATGCCAAAGAGTTTTTCTATTCACGTCGTGTACTCTTTAAAAGTAACGTAAATTTTTTGCTTCCCTTGTTGTTTGTTGTTATTTTGGTATTTAAGTAATCTCATGATAACTGATCTGTACGGGTCCGCAAATGATCCCAGGACCGCAAATGATCCCGGACCGCAAATGATCCCCAAATTGGACCGCAAATGATCCCGGACCGGAAATGATCCCCGATAGGAACCACAAATGATCCCGACTACAAAATAAGGAATGGCATGGATGGTGGGAAGATGTGGATAGGGAATTGGCGTAGGTGAATACCGATGTGTTTATTAAAGCCATCTTATTATTATACTGGCTTACAACTTGCTTTTTTTTCATACTTTCGACGAAATTTTGTTTCTAACCACGATGTTATGCATATCACCACTCAATCATCAAAACACGACTTGACTTGCATTTCTTTGCAATTCTCAGTAAAATTATGATCAGTGCAACATACGCTACATATCCTCCTTTGTTAAACATTGATATTTTGGTGTTATAGTTAAATCACATTTTATCAGCCATTAACGCCACTCGTCTAAAGTTTTCAACTAAAATCTAACCATGAAGCAACTATTACAGAAGAACAGAAGACGCTGTCACCTGAGTAGACCCATAAGCCTACAACGCTTCATCACTCTGTAAAACACTTAGTGTGTAGCACTGGAAATTTGAACAAATTTATTTTGTAATTTTTCCTTGGTCGTATTTTGGCTTTAATTCCTCGGAAATGACTACTTGAGTCTTATAAGAAGCCAAAATTCCAAGCTATAGTTATGAATATCAGCTTCATGACCATGCAAGCAAGGCTAAGGCTTGCACTTCGTTTTGACAATTAGCTGTTTGATAGATGTTTGATACTATCGCCACCGGGATTTCGAGAATGTTTACAAGTATGTGTTTTTCTAAGACTTTTAATTCAATAGATCGTCTTCACGTGACGTGTTTTTATCCTCATCAGGTATACGAGGCGGTATATTTATATCTGTTTACAATTAGCGTGCTTCGTTTGGAAACCAGAGCATTTTGAATTTCAGGGTTATGGAGGTTGCGTGACACAAGGCTACGATCGAGTTTGTTGAAAAAAATATACTTATCTCATGATTTTGAGCCTTTTTAGAAGTTAGAGCATTAGGAAAAGTAGTTATGTAAATGCTTGTTTGTTTAGTTCTGATAATCAGTCGCCTAGAAAGCCAAAGTAAGTTCCAGATGTTTACACTATATTCCGGCCGCCATATTGGTGTACCACGGATGTACACCAACAAGGCGTTTTCTTACTGGGCCCTGTAAATTTCTGGGAAACATTTACGACGAATATCTGAAGCTTGGGGAAACGCACAGACCTAAAACTTGGAAAGTGCCTTATTTAGTTATCTTGTATAGAGTACATCACAATTTCTTAGCTTTTTTCCATTGGTTGGTTTTCAATTTCATTGTTTTTTTTTATTGCGTGACAGTGAAAACGATCTGTACCCTTCGAAGAACAAAACAGCAACTGTGGAATATTTTTTTTGTAAAATGATAAAACATGTTTTTTAGCTCATAATTTTTGTACATGTTCTCACCTTCCTCTGAAAAAAATCCATGCCATTTCTATTTTTTGATCGGGATCATTTGCGGTCCAATATGGGGATCATTTCCGGTCCGGGATCATTTGCAGTTCAGTCTGGGGATCATTTGCGGTCCGGGATCATTTGCGGTCCTGGAATCATTTGCGGACCCGTACAGATCCGCCTAGATTAGCCGAATGCTACCAACGGATCTATCAAAACTTGTATTATAGGAGTTCGGTCTCCGCTCTAACAGGGAAATCAGACTTGACACTACGCACACGCTTAGAACCTTCAAATTCTGCGCGTCAAAGGCTTTTAACTCCTTGCCAGTGCCTGCCTCACTTAGATTCTGCGATAATATACACGAGTTCAATCGCCAGGCTAAGGGAAAGCTGAATAATTTATTATTATTAAATTAAATTAAGGTTAGATTCCAGTCATCACTATTTGCCTATTTTTCTCCTGCAGGGTGACAGAGGGGCGCCTGGAGGTCCTGGCCCACAGGGCTCTGAGGGGGGACCGGTAAGGCGACAGTCGTGACTCTCTGATTTTATAAAAAAAAACATACTCACTGGTGCAGAATGTTACTGTTTTCTCCAGCTAGAAAAGTAGTGTGACGCTTAGTACTGGAAACCATATTGTACTAGCTTATAATTACTTCTTATGGTTGTGAAAAATTCGACGATTCGTTTTATTTCAAAATTTTTGGTACAGTTGATACTCAGTGCTATAAGCTTTAATTTGATCTATGCAATTTAAACCGGATGCGCTACATCGCGTGGACGTAAGACACCTCGAAAGGTATACGGTAACCTTAATATTTGAATCTTCTTCAATCAAATAATGACAGTGATAATTACAGAATTTTGGAAAAAAAAAGACTGTAGATTGATTGGTCCTAACTTTAACTTGACGCAGATTTAGGAGTACGGAACATCCCGCTTCAGATGTGACTGTTACAGGCACACAAGCACAGTATTTTTGTACTTATTATTTTGGAGGTGATGCATGCTACATGTTATGCTGTACAAATTAAATTCTTTTTCCTTGAAGGGTTTACCTGGTTTACCTGGTCTGGCTGGATTTTCTGGATCCAAGGGTGAATATGTAAGTTCTTCTTTGTTTTTTCTCAGATGATTAGCTTAGATATTTGTCGGCACTAATATAGAGCGGTTTTCATTTGAGTGTCAAAACTAATTAGACAATTACTTTGGTTTTGGTTTTGGTTTTACTACGGTTTGAGTTTGGCTGAGTAGTCTAATTGGTAAGCAATTGGTTTGGTTTTGGTTTTACGACACTCAATTGAAAACCGCTCTATTAGGAGTGCTTGGTATTTATGACGAAGGTGTAACTAAGCAATTTTGTTTGTTTCCGAAACGTTTAAAGAGAAACACTTTTATAGCCAGTCTTTCCCTGCATCAATATTTACGCACAGAAAATATTTGATTTATCCTTGCTCATGCTTTACCTTACATCGTGAATTAACTTGTCCCAAATCTGGCCCTGATGTTTGACTGTTGTCATGGAGAGTGAAGGTAGTTGTGTACGACTACAGCACTACAGGTTCACTTTCCATTGTCATCATGGTGTGTTCTGGGGAAGCATCCTTTAACCGCTTTGTAAAAATGAGTGCAAGTGAATTGTTTAAGCAATCTGATTGTAATGATAGTTTAGCATGGCATCCCGTAGGAATAGTGTTTCTCTCATAGTTGCTATAATCATTACGGATTCTGAAGTAGAACCTGTAGGAACAGGGTATGATATCAGTGGCACCGTTACTACCTCTTTGTAAGGTGGGGACCCCAAAATGTTTCCGGCCTTAAAGGAGCTCAGTCGTGGTATTTTGAGTTATGCTGGCCACGTACAAAATAACATTTAAATTGACGAAAACCTGAAAATAATAGTTTACTAAGAAAGAAAAACACCAAAGAGATAATAAAGGAACAAGGAGCTTAGAGAAGATTAACACGAATTGCAAACGACGAACTTGAAAAGTTTAGGCTCAGCTTTTCAAGATCTGCAAACCTTGACGTAGCTCCTTTAAGTAATTTCCCCAGAAAGAGAGGAGGGAAGGAGGTGCTGAGGGCGGCTCCTTCCCTTGGATCCACCACTTGGTATAACGACAGAATTCTAGTATTACTTTGTTTCAAGTTTGCGTGATATCTTTTTTTTAAGGGTGCAAAAGGTAGACAAGGTCCTGCGGGAGAACCTGGTAAAGATGGCGAGTCGGTGAGTCATAAAATGAACTAGGGTTTGTTCATGGCAATTCTTCTCCGCTGTTATTGATTACATAGGTGTTCTCTGCCCCCCTCATCAGCTTAAAGTTACTGGTTACTTCTAGATCACAATGGTACAATTGGTGCAATGGCGCAACTGAATTTTTTATCTTTAACTTTTATATGGTTATTGTAATTTTAAGTAGTAGTAGCAGTTTTAATCTTAAATCATTTTAAACCCTAATGGTACAATTATAATACATTTTTGTTTTATTGGATTTTTTTCATCTTTTAAATCCTTAAATGATATTGGAATTTTAAGTAGAAGTAGTTTAATCTTAATCACAAACATTGTAAAGCGCCATTGAGCTGTGGAAATGAGCGCTATTTAACTTCATGTATTATTATTAAAAATAACAATAACGTGTTTCCTGCAATTTAGGGCAATGACGGTGCTCCTGGATCTGTTGGTGAACCAGGCTTACCAGGGCCTAAGGTGAGGTCTGCAAGACACACACAATAAAATTTACACCACAGAAAAATTTACCCCTGCTTTGCTGTGGTTTTTCTTTATAAATTTGTAAGGGACGAACGGCTGGTGTAATGCTAAGTGTTGAACTGTTCCAGTTTTAAAGGAGCTACGTAATGGCTTGTGCATCTTGAAAAGTTTAGCCTAAATTTACAAGTTCGTTATTTGTAATCCGTGTTAATCTTCGCCATCTTTCCATCAATTTAAAGGTTATCTTGCACGGGTCCAAAATAACTAAAACAAGCCATGACGGAGCTCCTTTAAGCACTAGCCAAGGTCATCTGTTGCGTTCTTGGGCAGGAGGTTTTCCTCTGTCTGTGCATCCCTCCCCACAGAAGTACAGAGCAACCTTACAACTACCATGGGGTGATTTACTTGTCACAAACTAGCGTCTTATCAGGGAGAATAATAACACTCGCAGCTCCGTGCTATGGAAACTGGGCTGACCTGGTTCCAAATTCAGTCTTTATCTTACCAATCGTTAAAAATGTCATGAGCAATAAGTGGAGGTGGAGGAGAACGTGAAACGTTACTGTCAATGTTCATTTAATCTTGAATGATTTATTTTTAAGAGTAGGGATTAGACAAATATTGCTACGTTGAAAATAAGTGAGTGTTAACAGTGTCGTGTTTGTGTTAGGGACGGGACGGGACACCCGGACGAGCAGGAAAGCGTGGAGACCGAGGAGCAACTGTAAGATTGTCCGTAACATTTGCTTAAGATTTAAGATGCTAGTTATACGGCTTAAAAGTTCAAAATGAATAGACGTTTTCGACTTATTAACTCATCTTCAGTGTTACGAGTATCGTTGAAGAGCAGGGTTGTTTCCAGACAGAACTCAGGATCGCCGGTAACAGCAACAAACTAATTTATTTCCGTAAGATAACTTCACGAATTTACAGCACTAAGCTTCTTCAAATTTGAATCAATCTCTTTTACAGCAGAACCTCTCGCTCCAATATACATGAGGATTAAAGTTCTAGAAACTTCTATTTGGAACTAAATTAAGTAGTTTGACACAGTTTCTAATCTGAGTAATGACGTAAGGATTAGAATGTTCTGGAATGTTCTTATACAAATTGGTCACGGCTGAATGACTTCCGGTTCTAGATTGTTCTGGAACTAGACCTAGACAATTTTCGTAACATTCAGTTTACCCTTGTCCCCTGTTGTCATCTCTTACGCGAAACCGCTACCTACATATTTACCTACATATCGTGCGTAACACTGTAGTGCTAAACTCGTACCTAGGCCTTATTCATGCTGTGCAATTTTTTTTTGGTTTTCACATATAATATTATATGTAAACCAAAAAAATTTTTGCACAGCGCGAAAAGGCCTAGGTACGAGTTAAGCGCTACAGTGTTACGCAGGACTTGTAGGTAGCGGTTTTCCCTGTAAGGTCGCGTAAGAGATGACAACAGGAGACAAAGGTACACTATTTATTCTTTTCATTCCAATATTTACTCTCTTCCAACTCAGCGGAATTGTGGTGCAAAACACTTAGCTACTGCTGTGATTGGCCAATGAAATATAAATTAAATTATGCGACAGTGTAATTCTCGAGTTTGTCTGCAAGGTGAAGTGACACCGAGAGAGACTTTCGTAGTGGTAATTTTTGTTCTATTTTAATTTCTTGTCAGGGAAGTCGCGGAGTTACCGGAGCCGTCGGAAGTCCTGGAGTTCCTGGAGCTATGGTTTGTAGAAAGAACAATAACAAAATAGGAGAACCAACTGAACTACTTACCACATTTTACCTTCAAATAACGTCACCGTGTAGATTTGTTCAGTACGCCCGTTGGTCCGGACACACTTGCTCATGCTAAATATGCAACGACAGCGTTCAACTCCAAAAGAAAATACGACAAAATTACCCGTCGCGGTTCACGTTCTCCAAAATACGCAGAACTTGGTCATTTCACGTTGTTGTTTTGCAGAAGACGGTCAAGAAATGTACCAATGTTGAAAACGTACCTGCAGAACCATTGTTTTGCTCATTAGAACCTTTTGTTTAAAGACGTTCTCGTTTGGGTCGCCGTCGTGGTTTTGCTGTATTTTAACCCTGAGGAGTATCAAGGCCCCGTCCACACTAGGCCGCAGGAATTTGAAAACGGAAGTTTCACTCTGAAAACGCATCAAATGTTTTCCGTCCACACTACGCCGGAGAATTTTAAAAAAACGCAACAATCAGCGGTCGTTTTGCATTCGTGTTTGAAGAAAACACGGGTAGGGACACACATGATTTTTCGTGAGGTCATCGTTTTCAAAATGAACACTGCTTTCATTGTGTTTCCTGTCTACACGAAAACGAAAAGCCGGTGTGGTTTTCAAATAACTCCGGTTTGAAGAGCGTTTTCGAAAAGCTCCGTTTTCGTGACGGATTAGTGTGGACAACAGGCCTGACCGTAGAAATAGTGTTGCGTTTTCAAATTCCTTCGGCGTAGTGGGGCCTGTGCCTGTAGTCAAGAACCCAAGGTACAGTAAGGTAAGGTTTTGTTATCCCTTGCAATGCTCGTTTTTTTAAACTTAATTTTATGCTCTTTCCAGGGCCCAGCTGGTCCGCAAGGTGCTATTGGACTGCCTGGAAGTCCAGGCGAAAAGGTAAATTTGCCTTTCTTAAGAGGTGCACTGTTATGGCAATGAAAACTAACCTACGTCAATAGCAACTGCATGCACGAGGTCACAAATTCTCAAACTCATTTAAAAAGTCATCAAGTTTAAAACCCTGGTCCAACGGCGCATGATAGTGGATGATAGTTGATTCTTCCCTAACTGTCATCAACTCAGTGTCATTCACCTGGTCAAATGGCCAGATGAAGTTCGTGATAGTTGGCGCTAGTTCACTGACAGTTACGCAAGCAAAGTCGCCTGAGCATGTAGTGCCAGGCTCGCTCCTTTCGCGTGAAGATGTTAGAGAGTGGCAGCTTGTTTTATTGAGATCGTTTGCTGGAGGAATGCACGGAAGACTAGAGAGAGAGCGTTGGCGGAAGAGATGACAGAAAGGAGAATAAAAAGGAGAGACGAGAGCGGGTTAAATTGGTGGAAGAAGTGCTAGTGGAAGACACTGCCGGGTACAAGAAAATGTTACGGATGAACTGTGCAACATTTGAGAAAATATTGACCGCTATTTTAAACGAGTTCGACGATTTTCGGGGAAGAGAGCTGACCCGAAAGCTAGCATCACTTATCATGTTTGAAGAAGCTCAAAGTTAATGGTAACTGATGATAGTCGATGATCGTACATAATGATGCAAGTGCGCTATAACTCTTATCTGCTCTCATCAACTATCAAGCGCCTTTTGACCAAGGCTTAACCGTGACGGTGATTGGCTGTATGGTCTTAATTTGCGTAGATTTTTTACAGTTTTATTTCTCTGTTTTCCCTTTAAGTATCCATTGAGAATGTATATCAAACGTTTGACCGCATTTCCAAGCACCTAGAAGTTCGTCAAAAATACTCGGCTATGCGTCATGTATTTACTTCTATTCTCGGTGTTTGGAGATGTAGTGAGACACAGTCTTTCGTGTTTGATGTATTATTTGAAATACTCAAATTCTGCTCTTTTGTTACTGATTTTTTTTCTCTTTCATTTCAACCAACCTCTGTCAAACTATACTTTGTGTAAGCAGAATAAGTGGTGCCAAAGGATTTACGTGTTAAAATATCCAATTTGGTATTTAACGAGGAATTTAAATCGGAAAGAAGCTCAGTCACGGTATTTTGGCCACGTACAAAATTACCTTTAAATTGAAGGAAACCTGAAAATAGTAGTTTGCTAAGATAGAAAAACACCAAAGAGATAATAATAAACCGTAAAGAATCAAGGATGGTTAAGGAAGGAGAAGATAAACACGGATAAGCGTGAAAGAGTTGCACTTAACAGGAATGTTGGCAAGTGTACTTGCCCAAGCTAGCCCCGCCTTTTTTTAATTTATTGCCAAACACTTATAATATTTACAATACATATATGTACATTACTTACAATTCTAAAACAACTACTCTATGCCAATGCCCAGCCATTGAATTATTTTATTGCAATCTCTTTCCAGGGTCTCAAAGGAGAGCAAGGTGACCTTGGAACAAGAGGAGAGGCCGGGGACATGGTAAGGAATATTTTTTGTAGGTATCTGTCCCTCATTGGAATGTCTTTTTTCCAAGAGTGGGTAGCATCCTACTCTTTCCCTGTGCAACACTGCAGAGAACATAAGTCAAAAAGTCGACAAGTCAGACAACGACAAGGACGATAACAATGATAGATCGTTTTGTGTTTTTATCCATCGACAGGATTTTTTTTTTAAAGTAAGCTAGTTTTGCTAGCTTTTTAGTTTTTTAAGTTTCTTAGAGTAAAATTGTAGTTTTAAGGGATCATTTTGTTAAGCGCCTCGGGCAAATAATGGATGTGTGCGCTGCATAAATGAACTGTTATTATTATTATTATTATTATTATTATTAAATCCTCAACGATTATTTTTCATTTTCTTATTCTTCAATCTACTTAAATTTGTGTCTAATTTTTTTGCGCGACTGAGCGTTATATGGAAGTCTGCGTCTTATAAATTATATTATTTATAATCGAGGTAGGTCAAAGAAACCTCTTTTTGAAACTTCCGTCTCTTGGCGTGAGTCGACTCCATTTCTTGCTCTTTAGCTGTTGCTGATATATTTCTTTGATGCAGACATATCATGTTATGTTTTTATACCTCCCAACTCAAATACGCTTTTCGATTGGAGGAGAACGTGTCACGTGTCGTGGGTCAAAACTCACTAACTCCCTAGGGCGAACAAAACTCACTAACTCCCTAGGGAAACAACAGCTTGAACTTCCGACTCGCACGTGATCAGGTCGTGCTCCTTGAAACCACGGCAAATTTGTGAGCCGGCCGGTGTCAAGCAAACGATTTCTCCGCAATTTTTCTCTATTTTTGAGTTGGGAGGTATAACAAAACTTCGCCTCGGGGAACATTGAGGGTCTCGGGGAAACAAAATTCACTGTTTCCCGCGGGGCCAGTCATTAAGTTCTTATTGTTTTCAGGGCTTATCGAAAGTTCTTGTACCTGGTGACTTGATGTGAGAGTTGACACATTTTTCTTTCACCCGAACGGGATCTCCTGCTAATATCCCCCCCAAAAACTTGAACATCTTCTTATTCTCTTCCCTTCGGGAGGCAGCGTGGCCGAGTGGTTAGAGCGCCGGATTTGAGATCCTTAGGTCCCGGGTTCAAATCTCGTTCTGACCGCTAGTGATGTTGTTCTCGGTAGCCTAGGCTCGATTTCCGCCGCTTTCTCGAGTCCGGTCTACGTTCCTCCCCGAGAAGAGACGGCTGGACGCGTGAGCGGCAAAGCATGTCTGTGACGTAACTTCATAATGTAATTCTTGCGTCGCTTCAGGTGGCCGGAAATGTCATCTGATGACAATCATAGGCAGGCCCACATGACGGCTCCGGCTCGTAAAATTTGTGGCGTTTTCGCCACTTCTTTTAACTTTGGCCCTCCAACCTATTTTGTTTCACATTATTGTTGCGGAAGGACATTACATGCTGTGTTCTAGAGAAAAGTTTTTTTTTTTTTTCTTAAAAAGTAGAGCAGAGCTGTTTGACTATGGTGTAGCAACTGTCATGTCAAAGGTCACACATATGTTGATGTGCATGGTGTTGACACCATGTTTATGTTTTGCTAGTTCGGTTTGCTTTGCTCATTTAAAAATTTAATTTTGTTTGGCTTCGCCAGTGACTGGTGTTGCTTCTCTTCAAGAAGACTGAGGTACACATCAATTTAACTCCGTGTTTTGTTTCTTCAAATCGATGTTTGCGTTTATCCCTCCCTTTGTTTACTTTGTTCGTTATCTCATATTCTGGCACCACATGATTCAAATATAGATTCTAACGTATAAGTCTGTTGACTATTTCGCGTGTTCTATATGCCACTATGGTTTAGATCAGGCACGATTTCATCAGTTGACGGTATTTGGTTAAATATCCCACTAATGCAATCGCACTTCATATCGCACAACTCCTTTGCTACTGCGAGAAAGCTAATTTATGCAGCCTGCTCGATTCAGGCAGGCAGATTTTTTATTGGTTGAAATTAACAATGCCAAGTCCACGAGTCCAGCCGTGAATTCGGGGGAGGAGCGCGGGCTCTTTTCCCGAACAGCGGCTGGTAATCGAGCCTATCGATAGCCCCGAGTTCAACTTCTCGACTACGCTTGTAAATAGCCAACTGGTCTGCCTCCCGCCAGTTGGGATTCTTAACCTAGTTATGTTTATTTGGATATTTATTTATTATTGTTTGTTTACATTGGTCCTGAAAAGCCCCGATGGGGAGTGGCCAATTACGTGTACATTTTTTTTATTATATAACTGAGAAAATTACTTCATTGCGATTGGCTGAGAGCAAGCCATGTAATAAATAAGTAATCGCGTGAAGGCTACTCGTAATATTTGACAATTCTTTGAAATCGCGAGCCTAAAGGCTCGTGCAATTTTGAGAGAATAAATCGTTAACTCCACTCGCTTTCATACGATTACCTATACAAATTGCTTGGAGGAAATGACAGTGTATAAGAGTAAATGGTCGAGCAAGAGTAAGAGTTAAGTTCTCGCTAGCTTTCGATAATGTTTTGTTCTCCCTTTTGAAACAAAAAAACTAAAAGGCAATTGTATTGTGAATTTGCAGGGAACTGAGGGTTTGATTGGACCAAAGGGCTCCCCGGGCTCACCTGGAGCTTCTGTAAGTAAAAATATTATCTTTAACTCACCTTTGTGAGATAGTAATAAATTGATTTATGGATGACTGGATTAATGAAGACCCTGTCAATGGATAATGCGTTCCTTTGCGCCAAATGACCACTGGTTCAATACTGGGTGGTGTCTTACAAAATTCTCGATAGTTACAAGTGTCGCGAAAATGCCAATGGGAAAAGGGCCTCGTCCGCGTCTTCTAGCCAATTTATCAGCAATTTCAAACTTGCTGAAGTTCCCCTTTCTTGAAAAACTAGATTTCTTCTAGTGCCCTGGAACACGTGAAATAAGCAAATGGTATTGTGGTGGTAACTATGTTATGTTAAGGTGCATCTCGCACGACACTGGTAGCTATACCAGACTGCAACCTGACAACCTGAGCTTTATTGCAAACTCAACAAAGCAGTATATGCAGTTACCGAAAATTTAGAAATTACCCAAAAGGCAAGTTTTGTAGATACAGGTTAATACAAAGTATTAAAAACTGGATCATTGGATAATGCAGCTCGAGAGTTTTCACTGGCTTAGCCATCATGGGTCATGAGCCATTATACCAAGCTCTACAAATATGGTAAGCGTACACGTGATTTTTTGGGGCGTTTTGATTTTGATTTTGATTTTAGTTTGCTATATTTTGGGGGCGTTTTTAATAAACCATTATTCCACTCTCGCTTGTTGGATTTGAGATGATTATAGCCAGCTCATATCCAACGCGCGCTCGTGGGTCACATGACCCATTCCCATTCCTCATATTTCGTTTATGTTCACTCAGTCGGTGTTTGCTGTGGTCCAATAACTCCCACTTTGGGGAGGGGTCAATTAAGCTCTTGACATTTTTTGCTCCTCCTTCACAGGGTAACAGAGGTGCGGTGGGAGCATCTGGTCGACCTGGCAGTCAGGGTCCACCTGTGAGTTGCGATATTTATTATTTGGAATTGGGTGTGTGGGTAATATAGAAGAGACAATAAGAGTCCACATTAACACATCTCAGGGGGAATTAATAAGCTAGGTGTACCAAGTGTCTACTACAAACTACGCCTTTTATGTTTAACAGACTAAATACGGTCGGCAACAAACTTGAAAACTTTTATAAAACCAATTTGAGCTAGGGACTTTGTAGGGTGAACGAGTCACTATTTTATGCCAGTGCCTGCATAGACGCAAATGACCGGGCATCAAATCTGCACATGACCTAATGTATGCAGGCCTTATGTATGCCGGCCTAATTTATGCCGACCTAACGTATGCAGGCCTAATGCATGCAGACCGATTGCATGCAGGCAGGGGAACAATACGGTAAAAGATAGATCTAGGTTTGGTTGAAATCACATGAATCTAAAATATTTGAAGAAGCAAGCTTCACTTGGCAGTGATTTCAGTACGCAGTGGGATAAAATCTTTTGACAAACTTTAAACGCCAAAGCTAGGATTGTGTTGGAAAAACGAGAAGAAAAAGACGTCACGTGTTTTATACACACTCGATATACTTAAAAAATCTTCAAAAAATAAACAAATGTTAAAAAACCCTGTGAAATCGCGGTAGTTTGTTACAAAAACAGTTAAATTCTATATATATTTTGCATCATTCGTTCGCCATATTAAAATATCATATAAAAAAATTCATCTATATATGAATTTATAAAATAAGGGAGATACTACGTTCGCTCTCATTGGTCACTAGGCTCATCTAAACACGTTTTAGATTCGGGCGTATTTTTGAGAAATATTTTATAAAAGCAATAGAGCACTTTTTCCTTGTTTACATAGTCTCATCCAAGCACTCGGAGGTTGGGAGAATTGTCAAAAGTTATGCAAACCTGCTTCTCGAGTTTGCACAACTGTCTTGAATTCTCCGAAGCCCCGTCGTGTTTAGACGAGGCTATGTAGACAGAGAAGAAGTGCTCTGTTACTTAATAGCAGTTTTTATATGGAACTACTGTGGTTTAACGTTTCTAAGGTTTTCTAAGTAGTGACGAAATGATGAGATGTCTTCTCGTTATAGGAGAATCTTTTTCTACAATATTTGCTTCATTAGCATGAGCGATACCGTTTCTGATGGAGCTACAAAAACATAAGTTCTGAATAGCGAAAGGGAACAGCACCATTAACTGTCCCAAGGAATTTGAGCGCGATGTATTGAATACTTTTTTTGCGACGCGGTTTTAAAAACTCAAAATTTTAGAAAGAGTGTATGAGCTTATTAGTGCTTTTGCCATCCAGAAATTTTGAAGCTTTTTAAAGCCAATTTTTCCTCGAATATAACACCCAAAGAGCCAAAAATTTCACCAATTACCAAGTTTCACAAGCTCTCTTTAAATTTTTGTAGTCAATTCGTGTCTAGCGTGATGCCTTCTCTGCGCAACGTCGAACGTTAATTAGGAAAATGTAAATACGTACAAAGAATAGAGATTTGCGATGGTAGTGCAATAAATTTGGTGCAATGGTACAAGACTACGTGCTGTGTCAACAATTTTATCGTAGTATTCATGTTTAAAAGTGTTATGAACTTCAGCTTAATCTTGGTTTTTCGTTGTCAGGGGCCACCAGGTTTTATTGGTCTGCCTGGACAACCCGGTATATCAGGAGTCAAGGTAAGCTAACCACAATATCGAATGTGTAGCATGCTGAGGAACGAGGTTTAAATATTTATAGACGGTAAGAAAATGTTGTCACAGTCAATATCTTTTTAATGTCTCGTGTTTTTTATTATTTTTATTTATTTAGTTTTTTTATTTTGCAGGGCTCGCGTGGCATAGGGGGTAAACCAGGAACACCAGGTTTACCAGGAAGACCGGCAAGTTAATTTACGAATTATGATAAACAGATAAGGATAGATAACTAAAACAGAAGAACCTTAACCAGGAGAAAACATATTGAGAAGTTTAAAACAACGTTCACTGACTATGTAGAGCTAAAACTATCGAGCTTTTGGCTGTCAGCCTACATCCTTCGATGGAAAAGCTCGAAAGTTTTAACTCTATATAGTCAGTGAGCATTTTTATAAATTTCTAATAGCTAAATAACTAACTGCTTTAAGGAGCTTAGTCACGGCATTTCGGCCATGTACAAAATAACCTTTAAATTGAAGAAAACCTGAAAATAGTAATTTACTGAGATAGAAAAACACCAAACAGATAATAATAAACCATAAAGGAACAAGGATGGTTAAGGATGGAGAAGATTAACACGGATTACAAACTACGAACCTGAAAAATTTAGGCTAAACTTTTCAAGATGCGCAGACTGATGCGTTACTCCTGTAATGGACGTCATTCTGACCAGTGCAGTTATGGAAAGCTGACGGCAAACTTCCTTACAGGAACGGACCACTTATATGGTGCTGCTTAACAGAGGTTTCACTGTGTTATTAAATTGACCTAGCTATTGCACGGTTAATACGACAAGGTCTCGTTTTGAGATTCCTCCGTAAAGACCACCCTCTTGGTTAATAAGTAGTTAATATTACCGGAAATGAAGTTATTCTCTCTGCAGTTTAACATGTTGCTTGAATTATTGTCTACTTTGGTTCAGTATGTTAACCTGGTAACATTTTTGTCAGGTCAACGGTTTTCCAACGTTCATTTTCTAACTTAGGTGGAGAGAAGGGATGTTTAAAGCATTCGTGATGTTCATCGTATAATAATCTGTTTATGCGCCATTTCACTTTAACTTTTTAGGGATTATCAGGGCGGGATGGATTATTCGGAATACCTGGATCAGATGGAAGACCTGTATGTACAGTAACTTGCGCTAATAACCATTATTTATATTTTTTCCCTTAGTTTTTGTATTGTTTGGCGCTGAATGATTTGCACCTTTTGAATACCTATTCTAGTGGCAATTCGTGCCGTTAATTTTTCAAAAGAGCAGAGTTTCGCGGAAGTGCAATCTCAACCACCTAAGGGAACGGAAATTGGTTGGGAAAAAAATTTCTCCTAACTTTTTTTTCAAAGGAGCGAAGATTGCTTCGCATAAACGGGAGGCTCGTAAAATCAGGCTTCTATTTTATACACTTATGAAATAATGAGCAGACCAGCTATTAACACTTACTAGCATAGTTTTAATCAATAACTAAGTAGTATGTGTCTTAAGTCAAGAACCTTTGGAAATTGATTCTGCCCATGTCTGGGTAGAAAGGCAAGCTAATCTCATTTGTATTGGGATATTTAATGTTAAGGACGTTCGCGATCATTGTTACTGCGCGTCTTTTCTGCGCACGAAATTCGTGCCGCAACGTCACGTCATGCATCAAGCGCTCGCGCAAAGGAAGAAACATCAGCAAGTATAGGGATTGACACCGGGTAAACTAACTTCGCCTGCATGCAATTTACTCTCTTGGATGCTCGGTGACACCCATTTGTTTCCGTAGACAAATTTCTCCCAATTTTATCCATTTTAACAAAACACAGGAAAAGTCTGTCCGTGAGAAGTTAAAAACATTTCGCTTTTTCTGCTCGCGTGTGAGCTTTCTTCGAAAATGGACCGGCAAGGCTAATATTTGTTCTTGTTCTAGGCCTATCCTACCTCAAGGAATGACATCAGCTGCAAAAGTGTACTTAATATACTTAGTTGTGTTGAATTGAGTACGTTTACCTGATCTAAATTCCACTAATGTAGCTTTTTCTATGGCCGATAGACGTAAGCTGGCATCGTCTTAAAGTAGAGAAAAGCTCAGGCTAAAAACGCATGGTCTTCAACACACCTTATCTCGAAATGAGCACGATGACCCTCCCCCCTCCATTTTTTGGCTTTTTGCAAAAAGTTAATCTTTACGTTACTTCATGATCAGTTTGGAAAAAAATCTGTCCGTGGGAACGTTTTGGGCGCGAACGTCCTTAATTTGATTACAGACTGCGAGCAGTCGGTGGTTGTTCTTGGAATCTTCCGTGCGATCGGAAAAATTAAAATGATGCAAATGAAAATGGAACAAGGCGAATTCTTGTGTTTGCATCGCACGCTAGGAAAAAGAAAGAGACCGCTTGCAATCTTAGATGGTTAGGGTCGCGGGTTTTTTTTGCTGTTATCGGTTGTCTTCTGTTTTAGAGTGATTTTGTAATAGGAATTTGAAGCGCTGAAATGTTTTCGTTTTTTTTCGTAGGGTCCCCCTGGTCCTCTTGGTTCAACTGGATCCAAAGGCGATCGAGGACCCGGTGTAAATATGAGTTTAATATTTGTAGATTGAATGTGTGAAGATGCTTTACTGTACCAGTATTTCCTTTTCGTGTTACAGCACTATTACTGAAAAAGTTTCTGTAGCTCTCCCTTGATAACACTTAGCAATACAAACAGCATTATCTGAAGGTGACTTCCGCTCAGGTTGACGAAACGTCTGCCACCAACAATAGTTGTTTTCATAACTGCACTCACCTGGACGATCACACCATACGAACTAGTTACTGATACTCCTGGGTTCAAACCATTTACTAAGCATTAACAGTCTTAAATTTAGTTATCGTGACTTTTATGTTAAAATTCTCAGTTTCTTATAGTTTTGCTAACATGTTTTCTATTTAGGGCCTACCTGGCCTTCCAGGAAGACGAGGTGCCCGTGGAAATGATGGAGAAAAGGTCTGGGTTGTTTCGTTAATTCTATTTTTTTTTTTTTCAATTCGATACGTACATTACGTATTACAGTTGCAATCAGAGTTTTTTGTTTTGGAAACTTGCTAGTTTATCTCTTGACATACGCTGATATTATTCAACCACCGTGATTTTGAGTTCCTTTTCAATGAGACAGGTATACCTCAAAACATTGACGCGTAAGTTAGTTCAATAAAGTTTTACAGCTCTTGTACTACTTTGTTAATAGGCATGAGGGAATGTGCGAGGGAATGATCCTTAAGAGAAATCATTTTATCGGTCCCTTAGGCAGTTTAAAAATTAACCAGCATCTCATAAAGTGGTCCTCAAGTTCTAAACTGTTAGGTGTAACCATTGACAATAAGCTTACGTGGACAAAACACATATCAGAGCTCTAGAGAGGGTTCGTCAACAAGCCCAATCTGATCAAACGCGGTCGCTTTTTACCCAGGAATTCGCTTTTAGATGTATATTTTAAAGTCATTTTACCCTCGGTCACATATGCGCTGCCAATTTGGGGGTGTTGTACAAATAAAAACGAATTTAATTCTTTGGAATCCATACATTGTAGCGCCGCTAGAGTCATATATAACCTCCCGCGCGACATGCCCTCTGAGGATGTAAGAAAAACAGCTAACTGGGACTCTTTATTCGACACTTATAAGGTCAAAATAGCCACCTTAATTTATAATATCTGCAAGCGCATAACTCCATCATGCTTGGAACATATAATCCAAAGGAAAGAGTCTAAGTATGACCTCAGTCATCAACATCGTGTTAGCGTACAACGTGTTGAAACTTATTATATGAAAAACTCTATTTCTCACAGAGGATCCATTGTTTGGGATATTTTAGAACCATCCGCTGCCAGCGCTAGGGACTGCGCCAAAAGGGTAAAAAAGTCTCACGCCCTCAGAAACTTGAACTTTAATGAAGAGTCACCGCAAATGGGCCGTCCCCAAATTGACAGGGATTTCGTCTTTTATTAAATCTATTCATATCCTTTATTGTATATATCTTACTTTTTATTGACTACATTCAGTTTTAATAATTTTTTTGATAATTTTTAATTCTTTATTATTTTATTAACATTTTTACAGGGCCCCTTGACCTATATCAGCTTTAAAACCCACCGTGTTTAAATAAAGGATGTTGTTGTTGTTGTTGTTATTGATATCTATCTGCGAAAAATTTACATGAAAGTTTCATATCAGGCGTACGATTTTTTGAGCTATTTTCTTGGAAGCTGAACTAAAATGGTTTTCTTTTGTGTGATGATTAAAATCAGCAAATTGATGGTTTGCAACCAATTCTAAGATATTCAAAAGGTCTGGAAGCCATGTTTAAACGAAGCTAGTTAAAAATAGTTTGTCAATGTTATTCAGAGATGACGTCACTCGAAAACCAATAATTGGCCACCTTAACGTAGCGGTCCTCGTTGCAAACTTCGACCCGGTCAAGGGACCAATCAAAATGCCTTGTTTCATCATAGACACTGACTGACAGGGTTGCCTTTGAGTAAAGTAAACACATCAGTGCGGCAGTGGCTAGACTGATAATTAGTGTACTTATTGAAGAATGTTGCCTCCATTTAGGGTGCACGAGGAAGCAATGGTGTCAATGGAAATACTGGAGGAAATGGACGAGGAGTAAGTGCTAAAACTAAAAATAACCTCAACAAAAAGAGGCACATACAGGTCTTCGTATAGCTCTTTCATTGATATTGGCCGAACTGTCTGTTTCGAAAGTTAGAAAGACCTCATTAAATTAAGTCAGTCTGGAAACTCTTCCAGCCGCAAAAGCGCTTCTCAAAATTAAAGAAAAAGAAAACACAATTTTTGTAAATGGTGTAAAAGAACTGCGCAAGAGCTGTCATTTCAACGGTTCATTTGCCAAGGAATATTTTGTCGCGTTGACAAGTACATTTTCCCCTACCAAGATAGTTATTGAGTTAATGACATAAAGCAACTGTATAAAGGCTGTTTTTCACCAGGGCATAAGCATTAACATAACCATAAGCATCTTCCAGTACGATGTTGATACCCAGCTCCTTTTACATCGGTAGGACTATTTCCAAAAAAAGGCGAAATTTAAAGGACGTTAATTCGTCTGTGTATGTTGGTTATTTGAACGCGCAATTGAAAAGCAATCTAAAAGACGTAAAACACCAAGTGATTTTATGTTACTTTAAAGGAGCGATGGTTACAATTAAGAAAGATTAAGACCGATTACGAGCAAAAAGCTTAAGAAAAAAATTGCCAAATTGTGAAGACGTAGAAGTTATTTAAGACGGATTCCGCTCAAAGTTCGAGCAATAAGTGCAAAAATTATTTACTAAAGATCTATTCATAGCACGGTAACTTTTGGAATACTATTTAAAACAACGCACTTATGTTCATTAAGTTCTCTAAGTGACCCCGCCTCGTAAGAATGCTTAAAGCGTGTGTTATGTTTTTAACTTACGCGAAACGTCTGTTTTAATTGAAATATGGATAACTTTAAGTTCAAGTTTCTCTCGCGGGGTCTCGATAAGTTCTTCTTACCTTTATTCAAAATACTTCCATGCCATGAGGTTTTTTTGGTAACTTAATTTTTGCCATTATTGCTCGAACGTTCTGCGGAAATCATCTTAATTTTCAATTTTTTTCAGGGCTATCCTGGTGCTCGCGGACCGGCTGGAACAAAAGGCAACAATGGATCACCGGTAAGTGAAATAACTGAGACTGATTTTTAGTTGAGGAAAAAAGGAAGAAAATAATGCCTTGGAAGCAATGAAAAGCATGATATTCTAGAACTCAAGGCTCTTCCTACAATAATCTGGCATTGGAGTCCGCAGTCTATGGTCACCTTGGTTTATGAGTATGACATTAATTCCTTGACATTTATGCTAAACAAGAGAACTAGGGACTTAAGGGAAGTTTTGTTTTGTTATTTTGCGTTTAGTTTAGTTTTGCGTTTAGTTTTGTTTTGAAAATCCATGAAAACCTGATGACAGCTTTCCGAAACGTACTGTTAAAGCTGTACCGCATTATAATTCACATAAATTGCACGCGATGTTGTTTCCTCTTTTATTTCCTGTGGAGGTTTTTCTACCACAGCTACGCTGTTCATATAATCAGCTTTAGGTTGTGGTTCTTTAGTGGTGAAATGTATTTGATTCAACTGTAATCTATACTCACTGTGCCACACCACTGAGGGTACCCTTCTTTAATAACTCCCTTTTCCACCATGAAGAGTGTACTTTTTGAAAAATAATAAGTAACTCGCTTGTGATTGTGTGTTTTTTTCCTGTTTCTGTAGGGTACACCAGGAAGCAACGGCGGACCAGGAGACCCTGGTGTCGATGGCGAAGAGGTAAGAAGATAATTTAGATCTGTGTCACGTAGGACGAACCATTATTTCTTTTACGGTGGCTGGCTGGGTGGTGGGGAGGTGGGGGGAAAAGGGAGGTGTTGGGCAATTTTCTGGGGCATGAATTTTTTTTCTCACCTTGAGGTTGTGCATGATTTTTTGTGGTGGGAAATATCTTGTGCAAATTTTTTTCTTAAGTCAGACGCAGGACCTGGATATTACAAAGCACTTGCTCGATTTTCTCCCTATGGCTAGATTGTCTGTTCAGCCGTTTTTGCTGTGCTCGAATTTTTTTCGGAAATTGCCCACCCCACCCTCGATTTTGCGTCCGGGGCAGAGGGGTGCAAATTGGGGGACGGGTGGAGGGGAAGGGAGAGGGGGCTTATTAGGGATGGGGCGTTTATTCGTATTGTTGTAAGAAATCAAGACAGTGGGGTTATTGTGTCGTTGAGAGCAAAAAAGTCTCAACCTCAATCAAATTTTCCCGTGTTTTTGTGACACTCCTTATTTCGCTGTCTTGGTTGCAGATCACACCAAACTATTCTCGATATATTTTCAACCTTTCTCTCACAACCTTCTTTTATAAGTCCAGATACAACTCAATGTTCAAAAGGTTGGCAAAAGGAAAGAAGAGTTTGACGGAATATGGCAGCTGTTTATCAGATACTTAACATAAGGAAAGCACCTTTCTGGTACCTAGAGCAAGTTTAGCTCAGTTGTTAGACCACCAGTAACTGAGGAGAATGTGCTACCTCTTTAAGTGGCAGTCCCGCTAAAAGCGGTCCACTCGACTTCGGGACCAAAAATAATTTTCCTTCATTTTTTGGCAGTGAAAAGGGTCTGACACACATATATAAGAAAGCAATTTATTATTTTCCAATTCGTTATTTTTGCTTTGCTACGCTCCAAAATTGAATTTTGGCCGAACTGAGGTTGCCGACCGTGATCAGAAAGGTAAAATTCAGCGATTTTGTGAAGCGTGCTACATCGCCTAAAATGCAGCTCACGGAATTTCGTTTTCATGCAAATTTTAAGGTACGTTCATTACTTTGACTGACGAAATATGGAAACTTTTCGAAAAATTCTAAGCTTACCAGCGAGGCTGGAAGACACCCTACTCCGAGGCCTTTGATCACATACTAAACTTAAGCCAAATTTGGCGGGGAAAATCTCAAAAGTTGGGTCTAAATGAAGCCTAAAAAGCAAATCACAGTAAATTTCATACCTTAATAAACCGTTCTGCCACAAAATCTGCCACAGTCAGTGTGTTTACGTAGCTATCGCTCGTGTCAAAGCTCAGTTGCATAACCCTATCACCCGGTGAAAATACATCTTCTTCCGTTCAGGTTCCTTTGTTGACCTCCTGAGTAGTGGCAAATAGCTTCCTTTAATACTTGTGTACACTCTAGATACAGTTTTGAGGTGAAGGTTGCGTTAAAGTTTGATCAATTCTCAAGACTTGCGAGACTCCAAAAGTGAGTAAGAAAATCGTAAGTTTTCATTTACCGTTTAATGGCAACTGAATCCTGTACTACTGCCAAGACTACTGGGAGCTTGAGGGCTATATGCCCGAATCTGAAAAACAACAACAACGAACACTTGCCGGTTGCATCGCTGGGAAATGAACCTGAATGAACACGACACGCTTGAATGAAACTATGTTTTGCGATGAATGATGGGCTTAACTTCTGTTTTATGCTTGATGCTTGTCTTTTAGTATCTTGCACAGCGCATAAAATAAACTTCGGGATCCGTTTGTCGGGTCGTTTATACAACGAAAGCTGCACCGGCTTCGTCAAAATGTCACACAAGTTGTAACGTGACCAATTACCCGGGAGGGGGTACTCCCTTATATGGGCTATAGAGGTATCTGTATGTGAGGCCCCAAAGGGTAGAGTTTTTCAGCCGTTTGGGTCATAAATAGGGTATCGATTTTGGCCATTTTGGTTATAAATTGGGTATGGTTTTAGCACTCTAGTCTTGAATTGGGTATGTTTCTTAGCAGAAGCTACTTTTTCATCATTATCAATAGGACCTTCAACAAAAGCCATTCATAACGTATGTTTAATGCAACTGTGTCAGCCGCAACGGTCATAAATAGGCTATCGAATTTTTGGTCAGGTCATAAATAGGGTGGCAAAAAACGCAGAGTTTGGTCATAAAGAGGGTAAGGGTTTTGGGAAGTGGGCCGCACACACCCAACCAACTTTACTGGAAGTACTCCCTCTTGGCCAATTACCAGGAGCCGAGGGCAAATCCCCTACCCTACGCGCGCCGACCATTAGATCTGGCAAGATTTTCTCATTTCAATGTTGGTAATGAAAAAGCCACCCATTAATTTTTTGGACTAGGGCAATCTTTTCAGTATGACCGAACGACGACAATCATTGCACCTTTTCAATTTTTATCTACCTTTCCTCGGAAAATATAAGGAGTTGCTAATACGTGAGGGCGGAGGAAGCAGACATGGACCTAAAATTCACTTTTCCTTTCCCGTTATGAGCCGTTCGTTTTTCATAGAAAACACAATGGAAGAAAATCAAAAGATGGGACCAAGAAACCTTCCAAAAAACGTCCATATCGAAGCGCGTGCAGATGTTGAGAGGCCGATTTCTCACTTTGTGTTTATAGGACTACCACCCTTCCCATTTGTTCTGACGACACCAGAATTATTGGCCATAAAAATAGTTTGTCTTTGATTTCTCCGCCTCGCGAAACATGGTTAAGTGATAGGACATGCACTCTTACTGGTATGGGACTCAAGCGTTGGTGCCCGGGAGGTACTCCCTTATATGGGCTATGTAGGTATGGGTGGTCCCAAAGGGTCTGGTATTTCAGCCGTTTTGGTCATAAATGGGATATAATTATCAACTTCTTTCAACAGCAGCGGGGAGGTCGGAGCCGGGGGAGCTGGGAGGGGGCTTTATCCACCCCAATTTCAAGCAAAAAAATACTTGAAATAACAATTTTACAAATATCTCCAGACCCCCCCACAAGTAAGCGCCTATGGCGCTCGCTTGTAAGCCCCCCCCCCCCCCCCCCCCGTAATTCAAACTACGCTCCTCCATCTCTGAGCAGGGGCCCTTAATTGTAAACGATAAGCTCCGACCATGGGATTCAATATCACGATGCTCAAGGCCATGTGAGATCATTTTGAAATTCCCCTCAAAGCCAGAGAGCGGAAGTCTTCTTTAATGAACTTGTAAGCTAAAGGACATGGTGAAGGAATGTTATAAATAGATTCAGTAGATTGCCAATCTCAGTGCAGCGTCGACAAGTCACAGTGTAACTGTCACCAAGCCTTTTCTGTTGTTAAAAAAAAATGTACGGCCAGTGGTGTGTGCTGAACTACGGGCGAAAGGGTTCAATTGCATCTTTTGTTTAATATCTGCTAGGTCCTATCCAGTGATGGTTATGAATAGAAGTCTGTATTATGCTTGCTTAGTTCCTTGCCCACGAGTGGGGATAGGGTCGGAGATCTGGCCATCTGTCCCTATTCTTGGCCACAGCTGCTGCTGCGGCTTACGATGTAAGTCCCAGCTCAGCGCGTTCCTTCTCCACAGTTCTCCGCCATGTTTCCCTTGGCCGTCCTCTACTTCTTTTTCCACTTGGTGCCCAGGATAATGCCACGTGTGGGTTTCGGTTTGGTGCCATACGCAGAACATGACCTATCCACTTCCATCGCCTGCGTCGTACTTGTGTACTGATCTTTTCGATTCCCGCTCTTCTCCGAATTTCATCATTGGGAACACGCATGGGTCAATGGACTTTCAAGATTCTCCTTAGGCATTTGTGAAGAAAGGTGTCAAGCCTTTTTTCATCCACTTTTGTCATTCTCCAAGTCTCGCATCCATACAACAGGACAGCAATGATGTTTGACTTGAAGATCCTCATCTTAGTTTCTCGGCGGGAAGTCTGTATTAACAATACTTTTAATTCAGATATGTTAATGCTCGCGATACATGATATATGTAGAAATGTTATCAAATATGTATTTTCTCTCGGCTATTATGATTTTTACAGGCACCATGTGGATGTAACACTGATGTATGCCGGATGAGATATAACACCTTTAATAAGAAGCCTATCGCATTTTAGGACAATTACGTTCAAAGTCCACACCCCCGCTTGAGTCCCATACCAGTAAGAGTGCATGTCCTATCACTTAACCATATGTTTCGCGAGGCGGAGAAATCAAAGACAAACTGTTTTTATGGCCAATAATTCTGGTGTCGTCAGAACAAATGGGAAGGGTAGTAGTCCTATAAACACCAAGTGAGAAATCGGCCTCTCAACATCTGCACGCACTTCGATATGGACGTTTTTTTGGAAGGTTTCTTGGTCCCATCTTTTGATTTTCTTCCATTGTGTTTTCTGTGAAAAATGAACGGATGATAACGGGAAAGGAAAAGTGAATTTTAGGTCCATGTCTGCTTCCTCCGGCCTCATGTATTAGCAACTCTTTATATTTTCCGAGGAAAGGTAGATAAAAATTGAAAAGGTGCAATGATTGTCGTCGTTCGGTCATACTGAAAAGATTGCACTAGTCCAAAAAATTAATGGGTGGCTTTTTCATTAACAATTTAACAAATAGATTTCATATTATCTAAATTCTCAAAACTTTCCGCCATTTTAAAACACAGAGGAAAAAGTTTTGTAATGATGACGTCAATCGTGCGTCTGTCCTCTAATAGATCATAGGCGAGAACCAATCAAAATGCGAGAATAACTTGGGTTATATAAATTGAAATAGAAAATCTTGCCAAATCTAATGATCGGCGCGCGTGGGGTAGGGGATTTGCCCTCGGCTCCTGGTAATTGGCCCAGAGGGAGTACCTCCAGAAACGTTGATTGGGGGTGTGCGGCCCACTTCCCAAAACCCTTACCCTCTTTATGACCAAACTCTGCGTATTTTGCTACCCTATTTATGACCTGACCAAAAATTCGATAGCCCATTTATGACCGTTGAGGCTGACACAGTTACCTTAAACATACGTTATGAATGGCTTTTGTTGAAGGTCCTATTGATAATGATGAAAAAGTAGCTTCTGCTAAGAAACATACCCAATTCAAGACTAGAGTGCTAAAACCATACCCAATTTATAACCAAAATGGCCAAAATCGATACCCTATTTATGACCCAAACGGCTGAAAAACTCTACCCTTTGGGGCCTCACATACAGATACCTCTATAGCCCATATAAGGGAGTACCCCCTCCCGGGTAATTGGTCACGTTACAACTTGTGTGACATTTTGACGAAGCCGGTGCAGCTTTCGTTGTATAAACGACCCGACAAACGGATCCCGAAGTTTATTAAACGGTAAATGAAAACTTACGATTTTCTTCTTCTCCAAGTGCTACCTCTGCGGCAGAAATTATTGAAGGGTCAGGACGACGGCTACGGTTAATTTCTGCAGACCGGCGCCATTATTTACTTTTGGAGTCTCGTAAGTCTTGAGAATTGATCAACTTTAACGCAACCTTCACCTCAAAACTGTATCTAGAGTGTACACAAGTATTAAAGGAAGCGATTTGCCACTACTCAGAAGGTCAACAAACGAACCTGAACGGAAGAAGATGTATTTTCACCGGGTGATAGGGTTATGCAAATGAGCTTTGACACGAGCGATAGCTATGTAAACACACTGACTGTGGCAGATTTTAATCTGTTCTCGCGTGCAATCCAAGGAGATACCCACCAGCTTGAACTTATAGAACGGTTTATTAAGGTATGAAATTTACTGTGATTTGCTCTTCAGGCTTAATTTAGACCCAACTTTTGAGATTTTCCCCGTCAAATTTGGCTAAAGTTTAGTAGGTGATCAAAGGCCTCGGAGTAGGGTGTCTTCCAGCCTCGCTGGTAAGCTTAGAATTTTTCGAAAAGTTTCCATATTTCGTCAGTCAAAGTAAGGAATGTACCTTAAAATTCGTATGAAAACGAAATTCCGTGAGCTGCATTTTAGGCGACGTAGCACGCTTCACAAAATCGCTGAATTTTACCTTTCTGATCACGGTCGGCAACCTCAGTTCGGCCAAAATTCAATTTTGGCTCGTAGCAAAGCAAAAATAACGAATTGGAAAATAATAAATTGCTTTTTTATATATATATGTGTCAAACCCTTTTCAGTGACAAAAAATGAAGAAAAATTATTTTTGGTCCCGAAGTCGAGTGGACCGCTTTTAGCGGGACTGCCACTTAATTCATCTACAAATGGTTAGACTCGGATAAGGACGGATAAACGTAGAATCCACGCACTTATTGCAAAGGGTTGGGCACGGTGTGGTGCCTTGTCTCACGGGCTGGTGCTTTACATAGGGTTTACCTCTTTGCACCTTAAAAATTGCTATGTGGTTTTTGTTTCCAGGGTCAAGATGGACCACGTGGTTCCCCCGGTATTGAAGGAGCCACCGGTGTGGTCGGACCCACCGGACCATCTGGCGACAAAGGCGCTACGGGCCCAGGAGGAGCTAGGGTAAGTATCACGTGATTATTTCACATTACAGTTGGATAGTTTTAAAGGAGCAGCGTAGTCATGGTATTTTGGCCACGTACAAAATGACCTTTGATAAAAAAATATTAAAGTGAAAAACAAGGATGGTTAAGGATTTAGAAGAATGGCACAGATTACCAAGAACGAGCTTGAAACATTTAGACTGAAATTTTTAAGATGTGCAAACCATGACGTAGCTCCTTTAAGGCAAAACCGTAGACTTCGTGTTTTTTTTTTTTTTTTTTGAAAGGCAATGGTCTTAAAATAGCCATGGCTGACCATGCAAAGGAACTCTTTAACGTGCCACTGAAACGAAATTTTCGTATCTGAGATTTTTGCTTAGTAATAAAGTTTCAACCTTGCTTGGAAACAGCGCGGCCAAAACAGCCTAGTGACGTCACTGGTTGTATTACTCTCATGCCGCGCTGAAAATTTAGAGTGATTATGAGAGAAGAGAATACTGTTCGAAGTCCCCCAAAAAAACATCTGAAGTACATCTCAGAGCTGTAAAGCAGATAATAGCAGTAGTCTTAGACATAAAGAGCTAGAGAGTCGATCCTGGGGCTTTTCAGTCTATTTAATTGGATATTTTCAGGATATTTTATGTAAGCAAGCAAACCAGTGGGAGTTCTTAGATCGCAAAATGATCGGGACTCTTGGTGAAATAGCCAGCACTCAATTAAACAATATCTACACTCATAAAGTAAAAAAGACATGAAAACAAGAGAAAGCGGTCTTTGAAAATATTATCCGGAGTGCTGCTGCACGAATCGCAGCAACAACGCTTCGAATTTTCGAGTCGCTTCGCTTCGAGGAAACCGGACGCTTTGTGAGTTTCACCGTGGACGAGATTGTGCCCCAGTGACCTTTAGTCCAGTTGTATCTGCTACATCCTACAAGTTATCACCACAGCAACAATTTAAGAAACCCTCTTCTTTTATATGAGGGAGCGAATTTAAATTGTGAAGGTAAACTAAGCTGCCATTACCCTACAGGTATGTTTTCAGGAAACGAGAGAAAGCGTGACAATGTCGGCGCCGAAATGTCATATATGCAAATTAGTTCAAATTCGGTTTAATGAGCCTTCGAAAGGAATGTAAACTAGTGATGTTTTAACGAATTGCTTCGAACTTGGATACTATTAAATGAAGATCATAGACATAAGTATGTGCTAAAGAACTCAAAGTAATCCATCGGCCGTGAAATATTGCAATTGGGAGATACGTGTAAAAGAGAAGCGAAATTCCCGCTTTGTTTACACTGATACGTATGCGGCGATAAAGCAAACCCCGCTGCGGATCACAATTTTCAAAGATACATTTTGTCTACCACAAGAACCCTCACTTATTAGTTTCATAAAAAGATGCCCTCTGTTGGCAAAGATGTACTGGACTCAAAGCTTGTGGACCGTTAATAACTTCGTGATTGTGCGGATGGCTGATGCGCTAACGGCTTTTAATGCAGTAAAGTTGCCGAGGATATATTCGAACCTTGTTAACAGACCTTAGATAAACGTGAGAATCCAAATTTCAGAACCAGGCTGAAAACAGACGACGAAATATCGTGTTTAGGCTTCAGGACTTGATATAAAAGTTGCCACACTCGTCTTCGAAATCTCCAGTCGAGTACTCAAGATGTTCGAAAAGTATACTGAGCTGTTCTAATCTGTAGCATTTATTTTGGTGAATCTACACTCTTTGGCGCCCTCGAACGTTTATGATGTGTATTTCCTGTCAAGGCTGGACAGAAATTACAAGGTAGAAACCAGTAGGTATCGACAATATGAAGAATAAACTTGAATAAATCAAGTGAAAACAAGAGAGAATCTATAGCGCTTCTTGCGTGAATACAACCAGTGACATCACAAGGTCCTTAAACTCGGTTCCAGAGCCCGGACACAGTTTTGCTCCAAAAGGTCGATTTCAGCAGCTAAAAAAAGCACTTTCCGTTAGGATTTGACAGAAATAAAACTCACCATTATTTTAAGCACGTTTGAAACTATAAATTGGGCTAATAAAAGAGAGTACGAAAATTTCGTTTCAGTGGCACTTTATATCAAAGTAGGAACAGTAGCGTCCACCTTGCTTGCCTCAGCATCATTCATTAATGGCGTGGTTGTTGCTTAAGTTCTCTTATTTACACTGTTTAGTTGTGGCTAACAGGCGACCCTTTCCACGCTCTCAATCCCAAAATCCTCATGAAGACACATCTTGAAAGATACATTATTCATGAAGTTTCTCAGAGATTTTTCCCGCGAGAAGATTTCACGCTGAGCAACAAACAATGTCGAATATCAAATATTATTAAGCATCCTTAAGCGGGACCTGTTTCTGAATGGGCCATGAATTTTTTTTTTCACCATGCAAGGTGACACATGTAGCTAGAGAGGTTGCTTACATGGATATAACAGAGGGGATCCGCCGTCGTAAGCGATATTTATTCAAACGAAATTAATCAAAACTATCTTCTTCCTGAATGCCGCAGCTTGTGGGTCAGCTTTGAGAGTTTCAATTCATAGTCTAAACACAGATTTTGAAAAACAGTGACATCAGTTTTTCATGCGTCTGTCCTGTTATTGATCATGATCGTCATAACATTGTCAAAGTAGTCATGAAAAACTGACTTCGATTTGTTAAATGCATCCTTCCTCGTACTTATGTTTCCATACAAAGGATTTTTCATATGAATGTGAGGCCTAGGATGTATCAGTATTGTTATTCAAATATCGGCGCCATTTATGCAAAGGGTCTATTGCTGTTACGCAATATCCAGGGACAGTTGTACTGGAGTGAAGAATGAACAGCTCGATTTCTGATAAAGTTAAGTTCTGAGTTTTGTGGATTGGGCTTTTAACAGGGTGATCCAGGCCGCAATGGTAATTACGGAAGTCAAGGAAAGCAAGGAGTTGACGTAAGTTGTTTTTATTTTATTTTATTCTTTTGATATAGACATAAGTAATTTGCTAGAAAATACACCCCTCGTAAAGTTCATTCGAAACTACATCCGGTCCTGAGGCGCGTTTCTCAAAGGTCCCGAAAAGTTTTCGCACCTGGGAAGCCATAGCAAACTCTCAAACTATGTGATTACACAGCTGTTTTATCAGTTCACATGTTCTTAACATAAACAGAGGTTCCATTCCGCACAAGGAGTTTCAGGCGTATACACCTGTTTTTAGATACAGGTTATCTAAAAATGGCTTTGCGGGCCCGGAAATTTCCGGGGCTTTTGAGAAACGGGCCCCTGGGCCGAGCGGCGTATTCTCCATATCGTTGATGACGTCATTTCCCGCTTTTTAACAGTTGTTTGCGCAAACAGTCAGTTGGTCGGTATAATAAAAAGAAAATTACACGGTGGCTTGTAATTACAGTGGAACCCCGGTAATACGACAACCTTCGGGTCATGAAAAATTGGTCGCATTAACGGGATGGTCGTATTAAAGGAGTTCTTTAAATAAGAAAAAGACTGACTGAGCTTTTTTTTGGGCCAGAATAAAGTGGCCGTTAATACGAGGTGGTCGTATTAACGGGTTGGTCGTAAGGCGGGGTTCCACTGTACACGAGAAAATAAAATTAATATGTTCACGCCGCCTTGTATTATCCTCCATGTATTTTGATTTGCATGTTAGGTTTTCTAAAAAGGATTAAAAATGCTTCCGCTCTCAGAAAAAGAAAAACAAGACAGCTAATTGTTGAAGACACAAGCTAATTTTAGTGTGTGGAATAAGTGGACTAACGAACGACCACTCATTTGTATTTTGAACGTGGTAAAAAAGAGGATACTGCCTGTTATCCTGAGACCAGAATGCTTATGCTAAGTATGGTGAGTTCTAAACTGTAAAAAATGGTGATACACTCTGGCAACACAAAATGTTAATGTAGCATTAGTTCTAAGGCATTTAGATATTAAATTTTTTCCAGTAATACATGAGTTTATAATCCATCAAATATTTTCGCTCGTGCGCGATTGGTCTTAACACGTCACGTGACCGAATATTCCCCAGCTAAAACTGGGGAATATCCGAGAATATTCCCCAATTTTCAAAACTGCGCGCGTTGCGAAAAAGATTTGAAGAATAATTAACACGATAGCCTCCATTTGGCGCGAAAATATGCTGGGATATTTGTCCTTGGACATTATCTGTTCCTCGAAGCTCACAGTTTTCCTCGAGTTACGCTCTTGGAAAACTGTTCGCTTCTCGGAACATATAATGTCTGCGGACAAATATCCCAGCATATTTTCGCGCCAAATGGAGGCTATTGTTTATATATCACCAGAGGTTTTTTTCATTGTTTTACAATGTTTGTGTTGTTTCTTATTTATCCGTGTAACACCAGGGTCCAGCTGGTTTCCAGGGAGAGGTAGGAGAGGGCGGAGACGTTGGACCAAAGGTAAGTTTACTTTGACTCACGAGTACTGCGTTTCAATTTTTTTAGGGTTCAGACAACGAATTTTGTTTCCTGACTTTTGTTTCCTGTGCGAGTCATCTCTCCCCATCCAGGTGTATAAAAGACTACCGGCGAAGTTAATGAAACGTAAAATTTAGGAAACAAATTTTTGACAATTTGGGTGTACTTCGCGAGGTTGTTGTCCTTTCCGAATGGTCCGGCAAGCGTTCGATTCGCTACCTGAAATTCAAAATGGAAATTCAAACAGGAATTTTTGGTTGAATGGAAAGCGCCCATTGAGTGGCAGATCTTCAAACACGACTGACGACAACAAAGGTTTTATTTATTTCCACCAGACATCAGTTCTGGTGATCGTTTTATTTTAAATTTTTTTTTATACTTTATTTGTGTCGAAATTGTTTCAGCCGAGGGATAACCCTCTACCAATAGAGGACACCTACCTAAAAAGAAATTACAAAACCTAAGAATAATTTAAAATTTAGTCTATTTGCAAGTTTCATGAAAATAAAAGCATTTTTTGAAAAAAAAAAAAAAAGTAATAATTATTGTTATTTTCATTTCTCAGGGTGACTTTGGATATACTGGAGAACCAGGAAAGCCGGGTGAGCCAGGAATTGAGGTAACTTCATAACTTGATATTGAATTTGTCTTTACGATATTTAAGCAATAGAGCACTCTTTCTGTGTTTACGTAGCCTCATCTAAACACCAGGGGAGTTCGGAGAATTCCAGACAGTTATGCGAACCCGTGACGTCACAACTGACGTCACAACTGTGTTTACATACTCTCATCTAAAGACACCTGGCGACCAACAAGCGGGCACGTAGTATCTCACGTATTTTAAAACAACAGGTAGCCACGAAGACAGGTTGTGGAGATTTGACAAAATCATCAACCAGAGGATTGCCCTGTCGTATAAACAAATGATCAGAAATTGCATTACAAGAATGTAGAGTTCGTAAGTTTTTGACCTCGGCATTTATTGAGAGGTTAAATGCCTGTTGAAAAAAGGAAAAGAGACTCTTCACACTGCTAGACAAGGCTGGCGAAGGAGGCGGCTGAAAGTGCAGCTTGCCAAAAGGTCTGCAAACAAGGCTTTGCTTCTGTTTCCTTAAGATGATTCAAAATCAGTTTTGAAAGCGAAGCAACACCATCTGGAATTCCTCGATGGATTTGGAATGGTCTCATTCTAGGATTTCAGCCACATCAGCTGGCGTTTTTCATCATGATAAACACTTCAAGATGAAAGTGTTTCTCATGAGCTTCCCTTCACGCTAGAGTTTCATCCAAAGGGCCACCATTGCACAATATCACAAACTACTACGTATGGTTATTAATCAAGCGTGGGGTCAAGATGGCTGGAAATTGGATAAGTTCTTTTTTTACGTGTTTGTGGGCTGAGACGGAGTCGAGGCCCATAAACACGCGACAAAAAGAACGAGGCCAATATCCAGCCATCTTGACCATACAAGCTTGGACAATAGAGGATTTATTATATGGCTTTCGAGGGAATTTTTCTTGTGGGGCACAGCGGGTAGTCCCGAGCAGGCAAGATAGCGCCATCTTGTTCGCTCAGGTAGCCAATCACAGTGCAGGATTGGATTCATCTTGCCTTCTAGCAAGGAGTTAGCCATATAATAAAAGAAATTAGTGTTTGATTCCTTTCGTTTCATTGGGCACAGTCTTAGGGGATCAACAGTTTGTCGGTAAAGATAGTAAGCGTGACAATACTCTTAGTTTCAGTAGCTTGTGGCCTTTCCTCCAAAAAAACTGCACTTTTGTATTATTTTTTCAGGGTGAATTGGGTGATCTCGGAAGAAATGGAACAGAAGGCCCACAAGGACCAAAGGTTTAACACTTTACTTGTTATTGACTTCAGTGTTTTATTGCGTTCGAGAGTAACGTGAACGCATACTTATTTCGTCTTGTTCTCCCTGTGTCTCATCCAAGCGAGAAGAATCGAGATTTTCATGAGTGGTTCACATTTTACCCCACCCCCCGAAGATATTTTGTAGGAGCCTTAACACACGTGCGCCATGCAAGTGACGCGAGCGATTATTTTCCGAAAGCAAGTATCGTTGAGTTGTGGTTTTATCTATGATCCCGCTTTTGGAATACCATGTAAAATACGTCAACACATTTAACTTATTTTTGTTTTGTTTTGTTAGGGTGGCACGGGATCTCCTGGCTCTCCAGGTGAACAGGGAGGGCCTGGACCAGAGGTAAGTAATGACTTAAAAAATTATAAAAAAAAAAAAAAAACAGGAAACACTGCCATTTTTTAGACGATGTCCAGTCACTGCACAACAATGGCTTTTAGTATAAATCTATTAGCTTTCTATTATGCCATTCTCTTATGGGCTACGCTACTCACTTCCTATTCTATGGCAGATAGCTAGTAGCCTAGCAGTGTGTGCCCGCTACTTTGTGTTTTCGTAATGTCTGTGAAGAACATTTGAATAATTTACCAGTCGAGTTTTGGACTCGATTTATACTAAAGCGATTGGATTATTCGCTCTCGATTTCAACGCGGAATAGTTGACGAGGGCGCAGCAGCGATGAGAAATCTCGAACTCATGATCTAGTTGTTAATAGCGTATGAGTAGCTCAGCTAATTAAATAGCATCATTTAGATTAGGTCACTAGTAGAATTCTACTAATAATATATATTTGTTATTTTTTTAGGGACGAACTGGCCCTGCAGGTCAACCTGGACTTCAGGTTTGAATACTTGTATTAAAAAATATTTAGTTGATGATGATGGCAATAGTACGTCTGACAAGATCGTAAAATGGTGCAGTTTATTGACCACACTAAAACGCTGGTGCTATAACTGGCAACTGAAGTTTGTGTTAAATTTGTTTTCTTCGGTGTTAAACGGAACAAGTTTTGTAAATGTAAATGAGTGTGTTGAAAGTAATGCAAATGAGGTTTTCCCGATCAAAATGAAGTGGTCTTTACAACTGTGAAAGAGGTTGCAAACGGGTAAAACGCCTCGTTAGTGTTCGGCCGTTGTGATGTTGGTGCTCCTGAACTACAAAACAGCCAGCAGCGGGCCATTGGTGAGGTTCTGTTCGTAGTTTCAATTTCTCTCTCACATCGTTAAATCGTGTCTGTCTCAGCGTGGCAGAGAATTTAACAAACAACTGAGAAACTTAATCAAACCCGAAAAATGTTTATATGAATTAAACACTTGAAAGACCGCTGAACTGTTGTGAAGTTAAAGAACTACAGCCACATGCACGGGTCCTGTACCTATTTTATTTAGTTCCTATTAAATATGACATTTATTTTTCGTTTGTTTCAGGGTGAACGTGGACGACCGGTGAGTTTTTAATTACTTTAACCTTCTTAAGACCAAATAGTAAACATCTTTTAGAACGTTCAACAGTGGATTAATTAATTCTCCTTGTTCAAAGACACAAGGCTGAGTTTCGTTGATAATGCTATGTTCTTTCAATCTGCGAGCGTGAAATTCTGACCATATTTTCATGCAAACTTAGTTAAGCTATATTTATGTTGTTTAGTTCAATGTCCATTTGAATTTTGTGCACTTTTCACCTGTCGTAGGTTTTGGTTTGCTCAGTTTTCCAGTTTTAAACGTCACAATTTTGAGGCGATTTTTAAGGCAAATCTGCCTCGAAGGAAATCTGAAACAGTGTGATATTACCATTTTATATTAACTGGTTGGTGTAATTGGTTCATCGCTGGCCTAAAGACAAACAATTTCAGCTTTTTGAATAACTCACAAGTGCAAATTAACTCCAAACTGAACTAGAAAAACGGTATGATAACTTATTAATAATATAAAGGTGAAAAAATTCGCGTGGAGGAAGTGCCGGAAGATCTTTCTTGAAGCCATTTTTTCCATTCGAGAAAACATTTTTCAAAGTTTCCGCACAAAATTTTGGTCATCATTTTACGTGATATCATTGGCTTAGAAAATTTCCTGTTGTCTTTCAGCCAATCATAATCCAGAATTACGATTGTAATTTGAACTGGTGTTACACTTGAACTGCATTGCTCTCAGCCAATCAGAATCGAGTAATTTTTTTCGTGTATATTATTGCAAACGTAATTTGGACGAAAAATTTTCAAGTTTATCGTTTTTAGCTAAGATTTTTATTAATTACCATTATACGCCGAGATTACGAGCGACAGCGTGAATGTAACTGTAACGTCTTTTTCTTTCCTCCCTGGTTTAGGGTAACGATGGAGATGCGGTAAGTCTTCTACTCTTGGTTTTTTTTCCACCATTATTAAGTGTGAGACACCACTGGGATCAGGTTAGGACTGAAACGAAAAAAAACTTACGAAACGTAGTGTGTTCGTTGGCAAGTTAGAGTAGTGCTCCTTTCCTATTTTATTCTCTGGCTTCACTCAGCCGAGTAGAAAACATTTCTTTTATAAGTAAAGGACACAAATAATACGACAAATAGTGGAGGGAGCTGCCAGGAATAGGGGCTATTCACAAGAAATTGACACACGCTAAATACGGGTTATAAGTGACGGAGAAGAAAACTTAACCAAACCGTAGCAAGCTAGAGAATATACTTAAGAATGCTAGACGCTCTTTTATATAACGATAATTATAGTAAGAGAAAATAAACTCGAGAAAACTGGTCGTTTTTCACAATGAGTGGTTTATAAATGTTTCATTATTCCAGTGGGAAATAATACAATACAACCTAATTTAACATCTAAAAGAAATGTATTATTTTTACAACAATGTCTTGGTACTTCAGTGTTGTTTATCAAGTGTTTATGTTGTAAAACATGGTTAGTAGAGGTCAACGTTAGTTTGGATCGAGTTTTAATGTTCTGATTTTGTTTCGAATCTTAGGGAGATCCGGGTCCCCCCGGTATGCCAGGACCTCAGGTGAGGAGTCTTCAGTTGTTGATGTTGAATGTTGAGTCGGGGGAGGGGGGGGGGGGGGTAGGGATGGGACGCATTGCTCCCATCGGAGTTATGATGGCATTTGTCACGAATGGCGCAAGTACTTTGTTCATGTTCTTTTAGTGAAATTGAAAGAAAAATGTTAAATTCTGAAAATGTAATATGCGCCCAAATGTTTGAAATGTACGTTAAAAGCTGTCATACAAACGAAGTGTGGCGTTCTATGAAAATTGTATCTCACTTCTGACTTATTCCAAATAAAGTGTCGTCGCTCAGGAAGCCTTTGAACTTTTTCCATTTAACCAGTGAATGAGTACCCGTAATGTGCATATTTCAAAAAAACTTGTTCGATTAAGCGTTCTCTTAATCGAGTCGTTTTTACGTATTAGCGTATAGCTCACTTTGAGGATTCCCAAAGGTGCAAAAGCCACTTCCCACCAGATAATTTACTTGTGATATATTTTAAATCTTATTTAGGGACCACCAGGACAGAATCTCCAACAAGCGGTAAGTTTTATCACCGATTTATTTATGATTTATAGATCCCGTAAGTTGTGACACCGTGTTCCAAAGCATTCATGGACGTGTTTTTCTTTTTACTCTTTGTATAACAAACAAATACTTCTTTTAAACACGTAGGTTTTCGTTAAAAAAGCACTGAGCGTTTTAATTGTACGTGGTCGTCTTCGTGCCTTTCTCCCAAATCAGAGGCAGATTCCGTCTAGGGCATTGGGTGTGCTATTGTCAATGTATCAGGCGAGGTTATTCTTCCAGTATGGTCTCAAAGAAGCTTAGTTTATAGCAGATTTATTACGCGACCGAAAAAAACTGGACTTCAACTTCAAGTGCACAATTCTTAATGAGAGTCGAGGTAGCGTTTAATCGTCAGACGTTTTCCAGAATAATTGTTTCACTTTTCGATTCTCTGGCTAGATTAAGTGCAACACTTGAATTACTTTTATTGGCTTTCAATGTTTTTAATATTCTTTTTTCCTTTCCCTCGTATTTTTAAAGCTCTCCGAACTCGGCTCTGGCGACAAAGGACCTGTGCAAGAACGATACCGATTGTACTCTAGCAAGGTAAAACCGTATAAAACTATGGCCACTCGTACCCTTCTACTGTTAATGAAACTTGCCCCGCATGCTTTTACGACCCGGGGAGGCGCGGTCTTCTGAACTGCGGATCGAGCGGTCCAGGTTGGAGTCCTGGCTGGGGACATTGTGTTGTGTGCAAGACACTTAACTCTCACAGTGCCTCTGTCCACCCAGGCGTATAAATAGACACCGGGGAATTTAATGCTGGGGTAACCCAGCAGTGGTCTGGCATTCTATCAGGGGGAGTAGAAATAATCCTAGTCGCTTCATGTGACGGAAGTTGGAGATGAGCCCCAGCCTGATTGCTTGATAGGTTTGAACGCGGACTTAACCTTAGTGCTTTTGGTAGCCTTGGCGGCCGATATTTACGAACGGAGGCCACGTAAATGGTGCTTAGGTATATTAAGTAAATCGCTTTTGTTTGGCGTGCTTTTTATGCCTCTTCTAACAATCTTTTTTTTTTTTTAGCGATCCTCAAGCAAAGTACAGGAGTCGGAGAATAATGCAAAATCCCAGCTATTTATGGTATGTTATTTAATTCTTTATAATTTGCCCTTCTTTTCTCATTAATCGCGTTCGGTTGAAGAATACCTAGTTATGCTAAAGTGCAATTATTATACGATATGGTGCTTCTGGAAATGGACATCTCAAACACTGGCTGAGCCCGCGGTTCTTCTTTAGTCAGTATCTTATAGAAAACGAAGTCTCGTGTAGAGGGTAATTAAGCTTCATTTCCAGTTCCTGTTTTGACTTGTTAAAGTCTTTCAGTACCATGTTTCTGAGAAAAGACCTACCCTTCAACGGACGTATTTGCGTAATTTTTGGCTTAAAGGGTGGTGGTTGGAAAACTGGAAGAGATAGGTTAACTGGGTAAAGATTGTAGACCACACTGAGTCGTGTTTACGTCGACGCAATCATTATGCGACTTTTCGAATGGTTCTCGACTCGTAAGTTAATGGGGAAATAAACTTGCATTTCGTGCGTTTTCCTCGACATACCACTAACGATTACTCGGTACTGGAATATTACAACGATACAAAAATGGCATTATCAGCGTCATTTCTTTGTCTAAGGAAAAGCCGAAGGTTTCATTTGTTAAGGTTTTAGTTTCATGTCAAGTATCTC
>NW_028301540.1:4022500-4025000 GCF_042242905.1 Orbicella faveolata
TGCATGCTCATTTACCAGAGTCTGGAAATGAGCAGTGGGCAAAGGGACAGTTGTTAATCACAACACAGGACACGGCGTCTATCCCTTTGACGAATTATTCCATTGAACACATCTCAGTTAGCAAAGGTATGAATCCTCGCGATGCTAGTCGTTTATTAGCAAAGCTTTCTGGTATAGACGACAGCGAGAAGGGAAAAGAAGTTGCGCAAGTACTGGACTACCAGCCTCTTGCCTTGGCAAGTGCTGCCACCTATGTTAGACAGGTTCGGCAGAACAAGGCAACGTCATATTTTGGCTGGAACGACTACCTGGAGAAGCTAAACAAGGGCCAACGAGGTACCACTGAGACAATCCTTGCTACGACTAATCCAAGCTATCCAAACTCCATGAGCAAAGCAACAAGACTGGCTGTTGAAAAGGCAATGACGTCCGACAAAGTGATACATCACACATTCAGTCTCCTCTCGGTGTGTGCAACAATACCATTACGTCTAGACATCGTGATCAGATACATTCTCAACGTTGATGACGAAATTGAAGATAAAGAAATGATTGCTATGACAATTCAAAGATGCTCGCTGCTATTATTTGGGGAGGATGAGGAAGGTGGTGCCTACATTCGAGTACATCAGATAGTGAGTGATGTCATAGATTCTTTGATTAGAGGCTTCCCAAAGACTCAACAACTTCAAACTGTAGATGTCGCCGTTATATCATTCATCCAGTTCGTAGAAGACGATCTATCGATAAGGTGGTTCGACCGAGATTCTTTTAAATTCAGCAAGCACCTTGTCCCTCATTTAAGGACCTTGATTTCAAAAGCTGAACATTTGTTTCGTGAACGAGACATTTCACAAAACCCCAAAAGCGGAGAAAGAAATGTTCAGAATTATCTGTCGTCATTTACAAAACTTGGAGAAATGTGCCTCACTCATGATGTATTCGACGCAGCAATAAAGTACTTTAGCCTGGCACTACGATTCGCCCAGCATGTTGATGAATATAATCACAAATATGTCGCAAAGTCCTACAATAACCTGGGTTCAGCACACCACGCCCTGGGTAACCTGGAGAAGGCAATAGAGTATCATGAACGTGCAATTGCCGTTAGTCTGGAAAAACTCGGTCCTGGTCATCTAGACGTCGCAACGTGCTACAATAACCTGGCTTTAGTGCAGCACACCCTGGGTGACCTGGAGAAGGCAAAAGAGTATCATGAACGTGCAATTGTCATTATCCTGGAAAAGCTTGGTCCTGATTATCTAGATGTCGCAACGTCCTACAATAACCTGGCTTTAGTACACCACGACCTGGGTGACCTAGAGAAGGCAAAAGAGTATCATGAACGTGCACTTGCCATTAGTCTGGAAAAGCTTGGTCCTGATCATCTAGATGTCGCAACGTCCTACAATAACCTGGGGGGAGTACATCGCACCCTGGGTGACCTGGAGAAGGCAAAAGAGTATCATGAACGTGCACTTGCCATTAGTCTGGAAAAGCTTGGTCCTGATCATCTAGTTGTCGCAAAGTCCTACAATAACCTGGCTTTAGTACACCACGACCTGGGTGACCTGGAGAAGACAAAAGAGTATCATGAACGTGCACTTGCCATTAGTCTGGAAAAGCTTGGTCCTGATCATCTAGATGTCGCAAAGTCCTACAATAACCTGGCTTTAGTACACCACGACCTGGGTGACCTGGAGAAGACAAAAGAGTATCATGAACGTGCACTTGCCATTAGTCTAGAAAAGCTTGGTCCTGATCATCTACATGTCGCAACGTTCTACAATAACCTGGGGGAAGTACACCGCACCCTGGGTGACCTGGAGAAGGAAAAAGAGTATCATGAACGTGCACTTGCCATTAGTCTGGAAAAGCTTGGTCCTGATCATCTAGATGTCGCAACGTCCTACAATAACCTGGCTTCAGTACACCACACCCTGGGTGACCTGGAGAACGCAAAAGAGTATCATGAACGTGCACTTGCCATTAGTCTGGAAAAGCTAGGTCCTGATCATCTAAATGTCGCAACGTGCTACAATAACCTGGGGGAAGTACACCGCACCCTGGGTGACCTGGAGAAGGCAAAAGAGTATCATGAACGTGCAATTGCCATACGTGTGGAAAAGCTTGGTCCTGATCAGCTAAATGTCGCAACGTCCTACAATAACCTGGGGGAAGTACACCGCACCCTGGGTGACCTGGAGAAGGCAAAAGAGTATCATGAACGTGCACTTGCCATACGTGTGGAAAAGCTTGGTCCTGATCATCTACATGTCGCAACGTCCTACGATAACCTGGGGGAGGTACACCGCACTCTGGGTGACCTGGAGAAGGCAAAAGAGTATCACGAACGTGCACTTGCCATTCGTATGAAAAAGCTCGGTCCTGATCATCTAGACGTTGCAACGTCTTACAATAACCTGGCTTTAGTACAGCACACCCTGGGTGACCTGGAGAAGGCAAAAGAGTATCATGAACGTGCACTTGCCATTAGTCT
>NW_028301540.1:4030000-4140000 GCF_042242905.1 Orbicella faveolata
CAACCAGCCGACTCCAAACGACTTAAAATCTAAATCTTATTAATTTAAGGTACATCCAGGGTAAAATATCTACCCCTCAGTCTATAACTGGTGAAATTCGTGCCTTTACATATATTTCAGCCCGAGGCAAGAAGTGGAGGTTTCCCGTCTTGTTCATAGTCTGAGCTATGGTTCTTTTTTCTTAAGGTGGTTTTTACTTTTCTACTTTTCTTTTTTCGGGTGCACGTGCTCAAGATGGCGGGTCGGTCGAGTTTTGCGAGCTCTCTTACATTTTATTTAATAATATGTTTACTCCTTGCTCAAGTCTCGAAGTTTTGCCCTCAAGGAACCCAACACAGTAACCTTCAAATTCTTATGGCTACAAAAGACGCAAATGAAGTGAAGCTCAACGTTTATCCAGCAAAGTCAACTCCGAGATCCCTCGCAACCAGCATGGCGAACGCAACGAAGACCATGAAGCTGATTCGCTTTATACGCCTTCTAAATACAGCCATGATTGCAAATGTCATTTTATTATCGAATGATATACAACTAAATCCAGGCCCTGGGCCTATTCAACATCGTGAAATGAGGGGCTTGCGTCTATTCCATTTGAATATCTGCAGCCTAAGAAATAAGGTGGACGAGCTTCGACTGTTCTGCGAAACACACAAACCTCATGTGCTATCGATAAACGAAACATGGTTGGATGAGTCATTTTCAGACGAAGAAATTTGGCTTTCAGGCTTCAATTTACTGAGGAAAGATAGAAATTGCCATGGGGGTGGATTAGCAGTTTACATCGCTGAACACCTGAGCTTCAATCGACTGGACGAAGCAAATCCCGAACTAATGTGTGCAGATTTAGAAGCAATTTGGTTTGAATTGTCTCAACCGAAATCAAAGAAGCTGTTGGTTGGCTCTATTTACAGATCACCAAATTCGGATATTTCCGCTTTTAATTCGAGTTTGGAAAAGACCCTAAACAACCTTAAGAGTATCGGTGCGGAAACGGTACTCATGGGGGACTTAAATGTTGATTTCTCCAAATCAACAACATCTTATATACACCTTCAACAGATAACCAAGTCATCTTGCCTAAAACAGTTAATCAAAGGATTTACAAGAGTAACGCAGCACACCAGAACTTTAATTGATTTATTTTTCACCTCAAGGCCAGAACTTTATTTCGCCGGTGTTGTACCAGTTGGTTTTTCTGACCATAGTGCTATTTTTGGGGTAAGAAAGCTACACAGGATGAAACGCCCTCCACCAAAAATTATTGAAACGAGAAATTATAAACATTATAATCCAGCATTGTTCCGTGACGACCTAAAACACATCCCATGGGAAATCATCGAACTCGAAGAAACACCAGAGGGTAGTTGGAACGCCTTTAAAGACCTTTTTCTAACAGCTGCCGACAAACACGCACCCATTGTTACGCATCGCGCCCGTGGATATTCAGTGCCGTGGTTAACAAGCGATCTAAAGAAACTTATGCAAGAGCGTGATTACCACCACAAAAAGGCCCTAAGTACAAACAAAGAACAACATTGGAGCAATTATAAGCGGTTACGCAACACCATAAACACAAGAATGCGTAAAGAAAAAATTGACTATTATGCAAATCAACTGGCGGATGAAAAAGACCCAAAGGTGATGTGGCGAACTTTGCATAAAATCGTCCCCCAAAAAATCAAATCAGTACCTTCAAGCAGTGATGGTCTTACAGCCTCAAGATTCAATGGCTTTTTTACATCGATCGCAAACTCTCTGAGCAGCCATTTTGAACGTTGTACTCTGCCAAAAGTTATGTCAACTAGAGTTAAACAAGACTTTGTCCTTGAAGAGGTGTCATCCGGATTTGTTCAAAAAGAATTGCTCAAAATGAAGTCAACTAAAGCTACTGGCCTCGATGGAATTCCTGCTCGATTACTGAAAGATGCAGCAAATGAAATACTAGACCAGTCGCCTACCTCATAAATTTAACAATTTCTACCTGTATGATACCATCTGAATGGAAAACTGCGAAGGTAACTCCAATATACAAATCGGGCGATAAGAGCGACCCAAATAATTATCGTCCGATTTCAGTCCTTCCGTTGATTTCTAAAGTAATGGAACGAGCAATTCAATCACAGCTTGTAGCATTTCTAATCAGAAACCATTCCTTGTCAGTGCATCAATCAGGATTCCGTAAGAAACACTCCACTGAAACAGCCACTGTACACTTTGTTGATCACATTTTAGAACAAATGGATAAACAGATGATTACCGGGTCTATTTTTATAGACCTAAAAAAAGCGTTCGATCTCGTTGACCACCTCTGCCTGCTCCACAAACTAGAACATTATGGAATTAGAGGGAAAAGTTTGAAATGGTTCGAAGACTACCTTACAGTTCGATCCCAGAAGGTCAAATACAACCAAGACGAATCATCGAGCTTAACTATTAGTTATGGGGTTCCCCAAGGATCCATACTGGGCCCGATACTATTTGTGATATACATCAATGATCTCCCGCAAAGTCTACTGAAGTCACAAATAGGCATGTATGCCGACGATACTGTTATATATTTCTCTGATTCCTGTCCAGATATCATCAAACAGGTTCTTCAAAACGGTCTTACCAATGTTGAGAAATGGTTAGTAAGCAACAGGCTGATACTCAATCAGAGTAAAACTAAATGGATGCTGTTTGGAACTAGGCAAAAACTAGAACACTGTCCAGACTATAAAATAGAGCTTCACGGGAAAAACATTGACAGAGTATCAAGCTTCTGTTATTTAGGGGTAACACTAGATGAGAATCTTTCATGGAACGAACATGTAGAATTGATTTGTAAGAGAGTAAGAAAACGTCTCGGCCTGCTGTCACGCATACGACCCTACCTTACTCTAAAAGCTGCTAAATGCGTGTATAATTGTTTAGTTCAGCCGATTTTTGATTACACTAACACGGTATGGGATGGGCTGTCAATCGGTTGCAGTAACAGCTTGCAACGTCTGCAAAACAGAGCAGCACGCATTATACAAAGGAGGGCAACAACCGAAGGATCTTTTAAAATGTTAGGGTGGGTGGATTTGGAAACCCAAAGAAAAGCCCACAAATGCATTTTAGTTTTTAAATGTTTAAATAATTTAGCTCCTCCATATTTGTTGGATTATTTTATTAGAAATTGCAACGTTCATTCTTACAACACGAGGAAAAGGAACGACATGCACTTGCCGAAACCCAAGTTAACGCTAGGGAAAAGGACTTTCAGATACTCTGGTGCGCTTCATTTTAATAATTTACCCACTACAATAAAAGAAGCAACATCGCTCCCCATTTTTAAAAATCTTCTTAGACTTTATTTTAGAGAGTAGTTTTTATTTTTAATTTTTATAATTGTAAACGTTAATCTCTATGTATAGAAATTTAATGTAGTCTTAATTTACGCAGGGCCCCTTTTGATACCAGCCAAGTGCTGATTGGGCCACCCTGCCTAAATAAAGTTGATTTTTTTTTTTTTTTTTCTTGATATTGATTCCGAGTTATACCAGATACTGCTGCAAGGGAAGGATGAATGCCGATGACTGGAAAATAGTTTTTCATTTCAATATTACATTGTGCACAATTATTTCGCATTCAGCCTGCAACCTTTGCTCGCATTGCGGGCCTCTTGGTTGAGTTTTGAGAGACGACTGGGAATGAGTCAACTTGATACTGTCCCATGATGCTTTATTATTCGCCGCTTGTTCCTCTGTCAGCGGTCTCTCGTCTAAATGTAAATACATTTCTTCGAGGAAAATAACAATATGACGAATGGAACAAATTTAGCTGAAATTTCGGTCGAATTCAGCCAGAAATCAACCGTTGAGGATTTTAAAAGCTGCTGCAAAGATCCAGCTTTTACTCGAAAGATGGGCAACGATGTTCTTACCACGCTAAAGATCTTGATCATCGGAGAAAGTGGCGTAGGAAAATCAAGGTAAGCTTACGTATAGTGGATGCGAAGTCGCTTGTAATTATTATGCCACTAACCTTTTTAAGGTTACCAAGTACTTCTTATGTAGTTGAATGTGAATGGAATGTATGTATGAAAATAAATAGATATCGTTTTGTATTGATGCGGTATGGATTTATAGATGCAGCTTTAAAAAATCATAATTTATGTGAAGAATTTTTTGCGATATTTTGGATGTGCTTTCAAATTTCTACTTACACATCTCCATCTACACTGTACATCTACATCTACATTTTATTTTATTGAGTCAGCAGAAACTATATAGAGTTATCACGATGACTTAAACATAAGAATTAAATTATTACATTAACTAATTAAACTGTTGAATGTAATAGAAAAATATACATGTATTTAATACAAACATTACAATTAAATTAGTCAACTAATTTTTATAACGGTTTCCATGCAAACACAACTTGCTACTAAGATTTACTGATGACACATTTGACCCTGACATTGGAGCAACCATAGGCGAGTGTACATTCTGGTACATAAAGGATGTTACATACCTGTTATACTGAGCAGCAATGGGCAATTCCAGAAAATATCCATACCTATACCACGGACGGCTTTTAGGATTTCCAAAGGGGAGGGGGGGTTCTTTGAACTGGAATTCCGAAGGAACAGGGGGCTATTTACGATTGGAAATCTGAAGGCATGGGGGGATTTCATAGGTCGTATTTATGGAGTAGAAAGAGTAGAGTGAGTTCCTTGAAAACGCTGTTGTTGTGGACTTTTGTAGTTCGTAAAGAAACCACGAATGTATGACCGCGGAAGCAGAAGACAAGCATTGATTGATCAGACACGTGTTTACGCTCATAACTTATAGAAGTGAACAGTAAAACGTGGGTTTGGTATTTACCTTGATGAATTTCTTGTCACATGAATAAAATCTGAAAATGTGTGACCTTTCACGCGAAAACGTGTATTAATGACTTTCCGTTACACGGGTGAAACAAACGGCTATTAAGCGGGTTACAAACGGGTCACCAAGCCGTTTGAAACGGGTTTCAATGAGCGTTCGAACGGGTGATTAAGTATTCCGAACGGGTAGCCTAGCCGTTCGAACGGCTCAGGAAAAATTGCGAACGGGTAGCCTAACCGTTCGAACGGCTCAGGAAAAATTGCAAACGGGTAGCTTAACCATTCGAATGGCACAGGAAAAATTACGAATGGGTTGCCTATCCGTTCAAACGACTCAGGAAAAATTGCAAACAGGTAGCCTAACCGTTCGAACAGCTCGTAAAACATTCCGAACGGGTAACGGAACCGTTCGAACGGCTCATAAAAGAATTTCGAACAGGTGATCTAAACGTTCGAACGGCTCATGAAATCTTCGAACGAGAAGTCACGAACGGCTTATAAACTTGATGATTATAATTTGTTTTGTTTATTTCGAATGGTGCTGTGCCGCTACACATTTCACTGAAAAATAATTTCGAACGGATGGCTTTTAATCGTGGAAACTGCTCCTGTTACTACTTTATTTCACCACTGAAAGCCAAAGAAAGTAAACTTGAAAGGAAGAGGCCATTCGTAACAGTTTGCTGAAGCAGATCGAAAAAGCTGAATTCTTTTATACACGGTCATTTATGGGAGTCTTTGTCAATCCTTTGTCTTTCAGTACAGCCCAAAAATAATGCACGCGCAAGAACTTGTTTCTGCGTCCGCAAGCGGACGACTTCTTGCGGCTTCTCCATAAAAAGTCTAAACCTTGTTGAAGTCATTCTTGGTGAGAGTTTTCGTTCACGAATAAATCATTCAGTAGATTTTATCACTGACGGTGGAAGATTTTGGTCACGTGCAAGTAACGTGTGAATCGAGAATGTCTCAAAATAACTTTACAGCTTGAGACAGAGATAAGGCCTTTGGCAACAACAGTTTAGCAACAGTACATTTTGTCTTCGCTCACAGATCACGCAAGCAGAAGAAAACGAAAACAACACTTCTGAATCGGGATTCAGAAGCAAAAACCGTTGGATTCCAGGCTAACTACACCGTAGTTCGATTTTTCTATGTGGACTGTTTCTTTATGAGCTTCCTTATTTGGAGATGTCTTGTGATCTGTGTCTCATAATCTGCTAGCAGACTGTTCAAGTGATCGAAGGGATTTTTTCCGTGTACGTGATATGAACACGCGAGTATGCGAACAGGTAGAGACAACCGCACGTATGCCTTCAGTTGATATTTTTTTCCTCAAGGGATGATCAAACCCGTTCAAAGGTTTACTCAAGTCGTTTGAACAGATGGATGTTCCAGCGAACGGGTGAGCAAGTCGTTCGAATGGTTGGATGTTTTCAACAAATGGGTGAGCAAGTTGTTGAATGGTTGGACGCTTTTATCGAACAGGTGAGCAAGTCGTTCGAACGGATGGATGTTTTTACCAAACGGGTGAGCAAGTCGTTCGAACGGTTGGATGTTTTTAACAAACGGGTGAGCAAGTCGTTCGAACAGCTGGACGTTTCTACCGAACGGGTGATCAAGCTGTTCAAACGGATGCAAATTTTTTTTGAACAGATGACCCAGGTCGTTCGAACGAATGCAAATTTCTTTCAAACGGCTTTCAAACCCTTCTAAACAGAATTCTGTTCGAAAACGGAAAGCTGTTAATGCACGATTTCGCGTGAAAGGTCACATGTATCTTACTTACTGCTTGCAAGTTTCTTGTTACTCCTGTCTCCCGTCCGATGAATGACAAAAAAATTTGCACCAGTCCCTTGCTTCCAAGGAATGCCTACTAGATTATTAAGCATATTAGACGGTATTTTTGACCACCAAAAGATTTTAACAGTCTGAATTTGAGCTATTTTGCCTTGTAAACATCAAAACAACACAAGAAAACAAAGAGGAGGAAAATTACCATGAGTGGTGTTTATATTTGTAGCCAAATTCAGACTTAAAAAGGAGTTTGCAAAGCCCGGTCACACACGGTAGGTGTTTTTTGTTGCTGAAGAGTAAAGCTTGTCGCCTGGCGCCGTCAGATCACAACATTGAGGAGGCATAAATTCATGTTCTTTGTTCATATAGGCGTTGCCAAGTCAAAAATGTACTTCGAAAAAAAGCGGAAATTCCGAAGGGTAGGGGGTTCACGATTATGGAATTCTGAGGGCTTGGGGAGGTAACGCATTCTAGAATTTCCGAAGGCAAGGGGGCGTTAAAACAATGAAGCCGTCTGTGGTTGGGTATGGATATTTTCTGGAATTGCCAATGTTGAGGGTATACACATCCTAGTATAGTCAATCAAACATGGAGAAATCAAACGCAATCAAACTCAACCAGTAGATTGAGTTTGATTGAGATTGGCAATCCAACAAAATCATACATCAAACTTTGAGTGAGTTCGATTTCCAAACCAATACCTCTCAATTGAACACAACTGAATGCAATCCATTAGATTGTGTTTTATTGAGTTTGGCAACTCAACTCAATTGAACACAGTCTAATGGATTGTGTTCAGTTGTGTTCAGTGAATAAATTCGTTGAACAAAGATCAAGCCATAGTAACTCGAGCCTCAAAAACCTTGTTATTGATTTTCAGCAACAGTTTTGCGAAAATCAAGAGCTCGGAAATGAAACGTTTGATTGAGTTTGATTGACTAATCATTTTTGTGCAAGATTGGTTTCGTTCAATTGCCGAAATCTATCAAACTCAATCCATAGATTGACTTCAAGTGAGTTTGACAATTTGATTGGATGTGATTGACTATGCTGGTATACACCCCAGTCATGTATGCCAACCATCCCAGTTTTTCCTGAAATCTCCCAGATACACGGTACAGTTCATACAGACCAAACCTCTCCGTCTACCACACAGATCACCAAATCTGCCAGATATCAAAGAAAGCACTAAAAGTATGTTACTGGCACACTTATTTTGGTTGATTTTTTCCGTTTTGGGGGGAGATTTTTATTGATGTTTGACATATTTTCGTGGTTAAATCTGTCGAGTTATTTGGGCTTACGATAGTCTTCAGTGAACAACACGTGTTTACTTCAAGACGCCATCTTTAATAACCAACATGCATCTCGCACGTAACTAACTTGAACAATTCTTCATGTAAGCTAACACAACATCTCCCCCGATTGTTCAAGAGTATCTAGGGAATGAACTGAGCATGAGAAGACTGACAAACAAACACAGCGTCATCTCAAATTAAACCTAGATTCCACAGAGATTGATTTTCCCACAATGTACTCCCAGGATCGTTCGCATGCCCATGTGAGCGCTAGGGCTTCTTTTTCGATTTGTGCATATCTGGTTTCAGTGGGCGTCATCGCTCGCGATATGAATGAGACTGGTCGCCAGGAGTTGTCAGGTTGGAGTTGAAGAATTATCCCACCTAGGCCAAAGGATGAAGCATCAGCTGCCACTTTGGTTTCCTTGTTTGGATCGTACAGAGCCAGTACTGGAGCTCGTGTGAGGTCAGATTTGATCTGCTCAAATGCTTTCTGTTGGTCACTTCCCCATGTCCATTGGTTTCCTTTGTGAAGAAGGCCTCTGATGCTCGTTGTCTTGTCAGCGAGGTGCTCAGAAAACTTGCTTAGTTGGTTCACCATGCCAAGGAATGTCCTCACTTCTTGCACGTTCTGAGGTGGCGGTAGGTCTGCAATTGCTTGTAGCTTTTCAGGATCTGCCTCAATTCCACTGAAGCTTATAACGTGTCCAATGAACTTGACTCTGTATGTGCTGAACTGGCATTTGTCTAGGTTGAGTGTCACGCCAGCTTCAACCAGACGCTTGAGTACTGCTTCTAACCTCTGATCGTGTTCAGTCTCATCTTTGCCATGGACTAAAACGTCATCTATGTTGCATTCCACGCCATCTAATCCCTGGAGGATCTGACTCATATTCTTCTGGAATTTCTCAGAACCAGAGCTGATTCCGAAAGGCAACACATTGAAACAGAAACGGCCCCATGGAGTGATGAATGTTGTCAGTGGTCTTGATTCCCACGCTAGCTTTATCTGCCAGAATCCTGAGTTGGCGTCAAGTTTAGAGAACACTCTGGAACCTGCCAATCTTCCGAGAGTTGTGTCTACTGCTGCAAGTGGACGGTTCTCCCTCTGGGAGCACACCAATCAGTGGGTTCGTCAACTCTGGATATGACTCCTGTTTCCAACATCCTGTCTAACTCTTCTTTTGTTTTCTGATACAAGGGGAAGAGTACTTTCCTTGGAACTGACACTTGGAAAGGTTTAGCATCTTCTTTGAGTGTGATACGGTAACTGTCCTTCATGACATGACCTTCGAACAACTTGGGGTATTTGTCTGCTACTTTACTCTTGTAGTCATCACTGCTCAGGCTGTCAAGTCTGCTTATCAGCTTTAGAAGTTCAGCTTGCTTTCTTCCTAGCAAAGGTCACTCCAAATCTTCTATTACATACACTTGCTCCTTAGCAATCTTATCTTGCACTTGCAACTCTGCTATGAAAGTTCCTAGACAGCTCAGTTTCTGTTTACATGGACCCATGAGTAGCCTGGTGGTCCTGCTAAGTGATGGAACTGGTTGCAAACTGTGATACAGGCTAGGTGGAATTACTGTTACATCCGCACCGGTATCCAATTTAAATTCTGCTTGCAGTCAATTCAATGAAACTTTAGCTTTCCATGAATCTTCTGTACTTCTTTGGGCAGCAGATAGTTCAGTGAGTTCACCTAGGAAGAACTCTCCTTCTTCTTGTCTCCCAGGAAAATTCACTTCACCCACTCTCTTGTCGGATTGAGATCTGCAGGCCTTTGCCCAGTGTCCTACTTTGGAGCACTTGTTACATTTCGATTCTCTGGCTGGACATAGTCTCTTTGGGTGTGGTTGACCCATGCACCTTGGACATTGTGCTTCAGGAGTCTTCCCATTTTTAGACTTGGGTGGTTTCTTTTTCTTCTTCATATCTTCTTTAGAATCTTTTCCCTTTTCTTTGGACAAACGATCAACATGCGCTGGTGGTGGGTAGATTTGGTTTCCTGTAGGAACGTTTGCTGCTTTTTAACTGTCTCCGACTGCCTGGTTTTTGTAATTGCTTTCTCTAAAGTCAGCTTGGAATCCAGTTGCAGTTGTTCAGAGAGCTTCTTGTCTTTTATCCCTACCACGATTCTATCTCGGATGAGATCGTCTCTTAGTGTTCCAAATTCGCAGTATTCAGCAAGACAATACAAATCTGTTATGAAATTATCCACTGACTCACCATCTTATTGACTTCTCAGGTTGAACTTGGCTCTTTCAAATATTACGTTTCTCTTTACCACAAAATGAGCTTCAAACTTGCCTTTCACTACGTTGTACTGCTTTGCTTCTTCAGTTGTCAGTCCGAATGACACTACGATGTCGTCAGCTTCTTCGCCCATCGAATAAATCAAAGTATTCACTTGGCTCTCGCCGTCCTTTTGGTCGAGTCCAGTCCCTTTTCGAAATCGTTCGAAACGCTTGATCCAACGGGACCATTTTTCAGGTTTGAAGTTGAACTTTTCAGGTGGTGGAACTTGGTAACTCGCCATGGGTATTTGTTGAACCATGGGCTGCTGTACAGCTGCGGTGACTTGTGGTTGTGCGGCTGGTTGTGCGGCATGAGCGCCAGCTTCGTTCGGCTCTTCAACTACTTGAGGTTGTTCAGCTTGAATTCCAGCCTCGTGTGCATCTTGGTCTCCCATATTTCTGTTTTGTCTGTTTCTTCTTCAGTTTAAAGGCTATTGGGAGCTTCCCGTTGCCACCGTGTCGAGTTATTTGGGCTTACGATAGTCCTCAGTGAACAACACGTGTTTACTTCAAGACGCCATCTTTAATAACCAACATGCATCTCGCACGTAACTAACTTGAACTACTTCATGTAAGCTAACGCAACAAACATTTATTAATAATTCTTGAAATGATGAAGACCTGCGATAGAGTTTGATGTTTTCACGTCTTTTATTACAATGTGAGTTCTCACTGAATGGTTTGTCAAGTTTCTGAAGCTTCAAGCGCCCTAGTCTCTCAGGTTCCATTCCAGGAGGGGAAGTGTGTGCATCATAGTTATGCTACCCTCCTCTGCCCCTCAGTCTTTTTGTCCAGTTTGCTCAACACTTGAAAATTGAAAAACATTTGTAGTGGTTTTTTGATGTATGTGGTTGTTTTTATAGACCTTGGGAGGTGCATTAGAAGAGTTTATTTTCTCACCAAGACTGGACAATCAAGTCAGCTGTTTCTGTGCTCTTCAGGTACAACCTACATGGATATTGCACTTGAAATCTATGCTGCACCAAGCAAAATATTAATATTTTATGGCTTTATGTCACATTGTTCTGCACTAGATTGTGACAGTGTATCTTATCTAAAGCACAAATTGGCTGCGAGTGTTACTTGCTGCTGTAGGACGACAAGCTGCATGGCGACTCCATCACAGTTTACTCCAGTAACAGTTTGTACAAATGTAAGACCCCAAGAATCCACATGTTAATGAAAACTTGCCTTGAGCCAAATCAATCCTTTGAGCTAAGGCAGGTTCATATTGTACATTTTTTGGGTGTTAATTTTCAAAGTCACTTTTCTATAGAGGCAGCTGGCTGCTTGTGAATAGTATGTTTCCATCCCTGAAGGTCACCAGCCCTCATCTTGATCAGATATAACTTCATTCCAGTTGGCTAATGATCCATGATTTATCTGTATTTAGAAAACATCCCTATGATGATATGTGTGCTGATTGGTTTAAAATGGTGTTTCTATAACTTGATAGAAACACAGAACTGGCACAAGCTGGTGACATAATGATGGCACAAGCAAAGAGAATTTACATTTTGATGATCAAAGTAAACAAGCTGTTTTCTTTTTTTCACATGGTGTTTTCTAAAAGAAATAGAAACATGTTTTCTGTGTTTCTACTGAGTTTTAGTAGAATTATACTAGTATACCAATGCAAATGCTGCAATCTGATTGGCTGAGTTACTTGTATACTATCAGCCATTAGAGTGCAGTGGCTGGAGGTCATCTACGAAATGGTGATGTTTTTTTCTTTTTAACAAAGTTTTGGAGAAACATTTTGATGCAAATGGATAATTAAATTCCTGAGAAGACTAAAAGAAAAACATAAATGGCTTTTTGGCTTTAAAAATTGTGAAATTATTGAAAAAAAAAAGTAATGCGCACGCACAACTTCAATTTCAAATGACAATTCAATCTGTGCAATCTTTCTAAGGTACAAACTTTAATAATACATCAATAAGTAATTGGAAACCATTATTTGAAGTAAATTTCAGTTAGAATTCTAGTAATTAAAAATAATTAGATTATTCACTCTCGATTTCTATGAGGTGATAGTTGATTTGGTCTTTGGCCTCATCAACTATCACTACTTGTGGAAGTTTGGGAGAACTCTAGAATAGTGTGGAAACACTTGCCTGTCAGCTCATGTTCCTACAGCTGCATTTCCTGTTCTCCCAAACTTCGACTCATGTTTCTATTTATCAATTAGATTATGACCTCACAAAGAAGAAGCTTCCAGTTATCTAACAAGCGCTCTCTGCTACAATGCTCACTACAGTGAGTGGCGTAGCCAATCAGAGAACACCTTTCGTGATAGAACACTAGTAGATTTATACTAAATCTCGATAGGAACACAGAGAACATGTTTTCTTTAAAAAAGGATATCCCAAATGAAATACTTGCTATTAATATGCAATCCAAATCTCTAAGTCTTTTATGTTATGACTAACAAGCTTAACTTTAGCCAAGCATTGAACATGTCGTATTATGCCAGTGGAAGTCCTTCCAGTCTAAATGTAGAGTAAATATTTAAAAGTAATAATTATGCAATTCCGGGAAATTTTGTGATTTATTGATGATTGGTATTGTGGAATTATTTTAAATTACAGGGCCTTGTTCATTCCTTAGAAGGCTCATCTCTGGCAACAGATCCTAACATTCGTGTTATAGCTTTGTATGACAATGAGGAGGTAAGCTGATAGAGTGCTTTTTGATGGAGTAAAGCCAAAACCAAAGTAATTACTCTCACCAATTAATCACAAAGAACACAGACAGTCCACTGAACCAATCAAAACTCCAAGTAATTACATGTAGCTGACCCAAAGCACGGCAAAACATGTGCAAGTGAGTCACGATTGGTTTTGGTTTTACTTCTGTTTGGATGTAATGGTGGCATAAGTTATTTAAGCCTGTCCTGTAGTGTAGCGAGCCAGTGATGCAAAACCGTTTACTTTTTGACACTCAAATGAAAACTGCTCAATGCAAGTATAGAATAAATTATTGTAAACAAGTGGTATAGTTTATTTTTTTTTAGCAACAAGTAAGTTTTTCAAGAAATTTAATGGCAAACATTTCTGTTGTTACAATAATCACTCTCCAACTTGCCATTCAATTAAATGAAGTGGCTGAGACAATTTCTAATTCCCTCTGTGATATGCACTTACCGGGAATCACGGTAGTTGTATTCATCATCTTGGACTGGATATTTGTTTTGATGAATACAACTACCATGATGCCCTACAGATGAGTCTCGTGCAGGGAATTGGCCATTACAGCTGACCATGTGTTGAGCAGCACATGCAGCTTGGTTTTCTGTAGCAATAGGTTGGCCATCAAGAGGAAAGAACCCATTTTGCAGTTCCATGAGAAGTGATCACGCCTTTGAGCAAAAGCAAGGCTAGAGTTGTCTTTGTTATGATACAAATTAACGTTGATACTTTGTGAATGAAAATTATCCTTTCACCATACTAACTAGTGCCTGATGGTCAACCCTAACCTCACTTTCATACAGAGGCCAGGTTACATTTCTCGAAGTTGTAAAGTGGTCTATACGTTTCTGGTAATGAAATAGGAGAAGGTTAGAATAGGAGCAACTACGTTAAATTTTTATAAGAACAGCTTATGTGGCTGGTAAACAGGTTTTAAAATATTCCCAATACCTAAACTAATGTGCACAAACTTTGCAGTTCTGGTTCTTCATTCCTTATATGCAGTGCACTATTTATTGTTTCGTTGGTCAAGATGTACAATGTCTTCGCTATAGGTTGGTTCACAGAGTGCTCAAGGTGTGGGCTCCATGCTAACAGAGCATATTTTGCGCCGTCTGTCAGTGGGTACATATTTGAAACATTTATCATATTTTGTTATTATTTCATCACAATTCATTTCTCACAACATATATGTGTACCCTTTTTGGAGGAGGAATTAATATTCGGACCGTTTCAAGAATACATTCTTTAATAGGATAGTTTTTAAGTACAATGTAGCTTTGTAAATAGTGTACTTTTTGTATTCGATTTTTGTATTTGTTTCCATGTAAATATCTATCTTATTTAGAGACATATTGTAGCCCATTAACATTGTTATTTTTAAATGTAACATAAGATATGTAATTTTATCTTTTGAACAATAAAGACACTTTATTTATTTATTTATTTATTTATTTACTTATTTATTGGGATGACATACAAAGGGAAGTATAACCTTTGAACGTCGAATAACTCATGATTGTCCGTGTTCTCAACAATGCAGGTGGAAACTCAACCAGTTTTGAGGAAGCAATTCCAAAGTCATTTCTTCTCAGTGCCGACCAGGCCCATGCAGTTCATCCAAACTATTCGTATGTACACTGTATAATCCAGTAGCTTGCTTCTAGTATTAAACTGATGTGTCATAATACATCTCTTATTTTATGTATGTGCGGTAGACAATGCTCGTGTTGTACTGCAAATCGGCGATTTGATTGGTTCTCCCATCAATTGGATGTGAGGCGCGGTGGCCTCATGGTTAGTGCGCGTTCGTCTCCAGATCGAGCGGTCCGGGTTCGAGCCCTGGCCGGTAACATTGCGTTGTCCTCTTGGGAAAGGCAACTCTCACAGAGGCTCTCTCCGTCCCGGTGTGCAAATGGGTACCAGGGAACTTAAATGCTCAGTTAACCCTGCGATGGACAAACATCCCATCCAGGGGGGAGTAGAAATATTCCTGGTAGCTTCATGCTACAGAAACCAGGATAAGCTTCGGCCTGATGGGCCACTTGGCTCGAATGCAGAGTTAAGCTCATCAATGACTATTTGGCAATAAACCACAAGATTTGTACATGCATTGCCATGGGAGCAAGAGTCCTTCAACTCAACCTGTGAGCAACAGGTTGCGTGGAAATTGCCAAACTGGGAATTGCGCTAAAAACTCAAATTTGATCCACAATTAGTGGCTTGCTTTTCAAATTTCGCACACAGTATCCGAAATCAACCGTTCCTAATTTGCCATCATGTCTTGTTGATAAAAAGTCGACTGTAGATTAATTCTTTTCTCCCTTTATGACATTGAAGTCACTGTGGTATTATTTCATTTTACACAAGAAAAATGAAAACCAGAACTTTGTAAAACTGCAACGGAACTCAGCAACTTGTAAAAGCTAGAGTTGATTTGAACGAAAAGTCGCCAGTTCTTTGATACAACTGTCAATCTACGTAATTGGAACATTGCACCGGAATACTGTAATGTTTTCTTCAAACGATCTTTCGTTTTAGCTCTAGAAAGTTTCTTTCGTCTCAGTATTGTTATATATTTTCAATCGTGCAAAACGTTCAATATTAGCTCGCTGGTCGCTATTCAATAATAAACATACACTGTCAGTCTTGAATTTGATCACCAATACTTGCTTAGTTTGATTTCATCATTTGTGAGGATCTGTCTAAATAAGGAGTAAATTAATAACCGAATACAATGTAAGAGTATGCGAAGACTTACTCCATAATATCACGTTTAAGCAAGACGTATTCTGATGTGTTTATGTATCATGATTTTTGCTCATGGATGACGTAATTTACGTCATCCATGAGCTTAGTAGGCAGTCCAATGGCACTCACTCACTCACTCGATTCTGATTAATTTATTCATTAAATCCGGATTAAACATTTTTCCCCTACCTCCCCTGCTAAGTATTGTTTTTGTCTCGAGGAATTATGGACATATGTTTGACTGGTTTTATCGGGGTACTACAAAGGCGTAATTGTTGTCCAACAACATGGCGTAACACGGCCACGGAGGTCAAAGATGGACATGCCATTAGGGACAGCGCGTCTCCCAACCCCAAAATGCATCGGGAACGAAAGAATATCGAGATCGAAATGTATTGTGGGCCAAAATATAATCAGACAGTGGGAGCCTGGTCTCTAACACTTGAAACGCCTGGTTAATTTCAGCTTCAAAATGCAGATAGCGACCACCAGCTGGCAGTCCACATTTGCTCGCAATATTTCTGAAAGGAAACACGAATTATCCCTCGAATGTCTCAGTCACAGAAATTTTTGCTCATCAGATCAGTTGTGCACCATGGTATTTATTATCTTGCAATTCATTGACCTATTTGTTACTAGTAAACGAACCTTAACTTGTGTTGTCTATGTAGAAATTATATGTAGTTTCTTTAATTTGCTTAACAATAATCATAACGACTTGTAGTGTATTAAATGCAGTAATACAGAATTTCATACCGTAATCCCATTATAATTCCACACACATACCCAACATTGAAAGCCTGAAAATATATAATGTAATATATAATAATATTTATCTGTTTTTTGTTTCTGTAATGTTTCAGATTTGTTGCTTAAAAACAGTATAAACTCTAGAACAATATGAAATAACTATATTACAATATTGAAATGACAGTACATGTCAGACATGTTCTCAGAGTCCAATTTTCCTGAGAATGTTACTCGAGCCATGTATGGCAAAAAAATATTACATTAATAGTAAACTTGTTGCAAAATCAATATAGTTCGCACTGTGCCATTCACGACTTACATGTACATGTACATGCATATATCTGTGGGGGGCTCAAGTTGATAAAAATCCTACGGAAATGAGCTGATATGATCAAATATTTATGCAAAGCACGATGCCCAGTATTGTGATAGCTCACTGAAGTTAAATGTGTGAAACACAAGACTAGTTTCACCTCATGCCAATAATGATTTCACATGCTTATCCCTGTTCTATTTTGTGGAGCATCAAAAAACATGGTCTAATATTATGATTAATACCAGCTGCTGGAATAGTCTTGAATGACTGCTCTGTCCCTTTTTTGCTAATAACAGAATGATTTCAATTGAAAGAGAACTGGCATGTTCCATATGGGTCGTCCAGAAACAGTTAGAAGCAGCCTTTAAAATTTCACTAGTCTGACTTGTAATGATTTCATATATTTTCTAGTGCAAAAATGTGTCCTACACTAAATGCTCTAAATAATGATATCATCTTCTCTATTTAGCAGAGCATCACCAAACAATTTTGCCAAGGGACCTGTAGATGCAGGTTTTCATTATCCCTGGTGATCTTTTTCATTTTGATAGAAGTAAATTATGATGATGTTCATCACAATGAAGAAGCTAAAGACCTGTGGATAACATAAGCCAATATGGCAGTAGCCTGCTAGAAGGCTAGTGTCAGGTTGCACAGTTATCTCTAGCTGTTCAAATCGTCAAGAAAACATGTACAGCCTGCTACTGATCATATCACAAGGGCCATTTTCTAGATGAAAACCTAGGTCAAAAGGTTTCTAAAAGCACTCTTCTATCTTTGTACTACACTAACCACATGTCCTGCATTTTCATGGGGCGGTGCATTTTGTTCATGTTAGAAGGAGTATTCCTTTCCAGCATTGTTGTCTTTCTTTTGTTAAAGGATTTTGTGTTTGCAAACATGTGTTGTAAATATCAGAATAGTCCTGGAAATGGGTCATGAAAAAGGGTTTTACACATAATGCTCAAATTTGTTGTCATTATGCGAATGCTTGATGATCAAAAAATCTCACTATACATTGTGCTCAAAAGATGTCGACCAGTTTTTGTCACTGTTGTGCCCACGTAATTCTAGATTCTCTTGCCTCACTGTTATGCTCAAAATAATGCCAGCACAATGTGTAAAACCATATAATGACCACTAATGGGGGTAAGGGAAAGATGGAGTGGTCATCAGTGGAAGTTGTGGCACTTCCACAATAAACAAACTAAAAATTTGTTTCACACTGACAAGAACACAGCTTCGTCTCTGCTCATGGGCGACACAAAATATAACGAGTATTGGGTCGGGCGTTGCAAGAAAATTGATTCTTTGATCACTGGACCTGTTAACCATCGGAAAAGAGGGCTGTACAAGGCTGCCACAGCTGCGTTCACCAGAGTAATAACACCACATATATCAGTGCAACTGTGTAGGGAATAGTTACTGCATCGCCAGTCACATTCATGACCCTGCCAATTAGTCACACTGGGAGAGTGGGCAAGCACCAAATGACTCTTTTGTACGTTTCAACTTGTGGAATGTACCGTGCAAAATCATTGACGACGTCAATGATGTCTGGGGGAGGTTGCCAATGATTACCACCATTTTCAGGGCTGCCAATGAAAGTTTTGCCATTTCTTTGCCCCACATTCAGAGCAAAACCCAGCCTTTTTAATGGTCCAAGGTCAAACAACTTAGCTTTCCTCATCATCTTGTTGTGGATATTAACAACGATGTTAGGGCATAGTAGCATGGTATCGTTTTGCATGTCGTTAAGCTGTTTTAAAACCCACGTGACGTGATCAGTAGAGACCCAGCCTTGCGTTCCTGATGCAGCAAGATGGGCAAGCTCATCTGCAGTCAATCCTGTCAATTAGTAACAATATGATATACTTTTCATCTGGCTTTATTAAATATTTTCTAAGGGAGTGGGGTAATAGACCTCAAAAACTAGAGTTGGAGTGGGCTGCTAGCAGATAAAGATGTATATAAGTTTATAAAGTTCTAAGTGTCACTGCTTTCTAATTCAACAAAACTGTGATACTGTATTGGAGATGGCATCCCCCAACCCCCTTTCCACCCTTGGACACCATGTCGCAAAAATTTTGAAGTGAAAAGTAACCTTTTAAATCCCTAATCGCATTTTTTCAGGTACAAAATGAGCATATCCCATTTTCTATTTTACATCATTTTACTTTTTCGGGCCCGTGCACGCATTTTCGTTTTGTTTATCTTTAAAATTACATAAACTTTATTGCATATTTTAGCCGGTTCCAGTACCAGTTCAGGATATACCTTGAAAAATGAGCCTGCACATCACGACATCACTCCACACGAAGTCATTTCTTAATTTTTCTTTAAAAAAAAAAACTTACCATAACTTGGTAGCATATCGTCAGATCAGAAGGATTGTCCCAGATCATGGCTTTGAATTTGTCGATCGCTTCCGAGGAAATTTCTCGCCGAGTTTTGGGCTGGCGAAAAGCTTTCGAAAACCACCTCATCTCAGTATTGTAAGCACTGGGTTTGCCCTGTCGACGGCTCAACTTTGCAAGGATCATTCTATACGTAAATATTGAACAATGCTTGGAGCAATTCAAGTGGAAATTTTATCCAGGATTTACCTTTCCCGCTAAAAATGATAAAATTAACCAGGCGTACTAATGTTAGAGACCAGGTTCCCGCTGTCTTGTTATATTTTAGTCCATGATATTGTCCATGATACATTTCGATCTCGATATTCTTTCGTTCCCAAAGCATTTTGGGGTTGGGAGACGCGCTGTCCCTAATGGCATGTCGAAGATGGTTTTTTGTTCGATCTGTAAACAGGGATTCCTTCGCCGGTTGAAAAATGGAAAGTTTTTACGCTAAGGAACACTTGCTATGACAAATCGACTATGAAATCCTGTAAGCGACGATCCTTGCTTCAAAATCTTGTAAGCTACAATGTCAATCGACCGTGGTCCGTGGAGAAATCGACGGAATCGTTTAAAAATGTCTTAATGTCACCCGGAGGAGGAATGAAATGAATGCCGTGCTATCTGGAAGCTAAGGTAAGCCTTCTTGTTGTATCGTTTTTTCCTTTAAAAACTATGTCTATAAGAGCACTTTTGCGTACTAGTAATATTAGATTCTTTCGTTCGGAAACTGCTCGATTCCGAAAGTAGTCATCTGACAAAGCACAAGGTTTTCTAAACACAAAAGACCTGACGTTCGCCATTTTGTGTCATTGTTAGATGTTGTCTTTACAGAGTTGATTTCTGTCTGTCGGTGATTCTTACTATCGATCAGTACTATGGATGTAGTTTGTACTGGAAATGCTGATAACATGTCTCTCGTGTATATATTCAGCCTCGTGTACAGTGTACCTTTGAAGAAGCTTACGTCGAGTTCACAGTAAAGATTACATGTAGTGAGAAAGTTAAAAGTGAAATGAGCAGACTAAGAACACAAGCAAGCCTTGTGCCTTTGGCATTGTTACGACTGACAACAATCTTGTTTCAGAACGTTGGATCTCTCCGCCTCTGGCTCCACCTCCACATAGCTGATGTGCGAAGTGATTACAACATTCAAAGAGCTGATGTCAACATTTTTGTTGAGTCAAAACTTTGCTTGTCAGATAGAGATGATGCATATCAGCTTCGTAAATTTACGCTTTACAGAAATGACTAAAACTTTAGTCAGTCTAACATAAGAACTTGCTATGGAACTGCTGTGTACCTTTTAATGTTTTGAATTGTACCAAATTCCATACAGATGTAACTTTAATAATTTAGAAATTACTGTTATGGTTTTAACCCAACCAATTCCAAATATTCATGTCATTGGTATCTATCGCTCGAAAACTAAAGTTACAATTTCTCAGTTAATTCATGCTCTTACTCATCTTCACAACTCAGTATTAATAGAACCTACAATTCCAACTGTACTGCTTGGGGATTTCAATATTGATCTAATGGAGAACAAAAGACTCTAATGAAATATCTTATAATAGACAAAGGATACACGCAGTTGATGAACCATTATACTACTTATTACTGTACACAGATAGATTATGTGCCACAAATTATGTGCACAATCAGCAGGTGATCATCAGCCCATTTATATAAATTTCCATGAAAGCTGTTTGAATATTTGTTAAAAAAAATTCACTGTGTATATCGTATGAGATCATTATAATATTATTAATTTAGCTGAAGATGAAACTTTACATACCAAATAAGTAGCTAAATGTATCAAGCAACTATTTGAATCACATATAGAAAACAGTCAGAACATTTATTTGCAGAGACAAAGAATTGTTTGAATTTCCTGTGCTTTTTATGTTCCTAAATTCCTAGACCTCATAGAGTTTCAAAATTACATGTACCTCTACCAGAATTTGGAGATGCTGTATATAAGAATACATTTTTCAGGTTAAAGGAATTATTTTAGCTCCAATGTTTCTTGAAGGAAAGCATGCCATTTTATAACTGGCATTTTCTTTCTTAAACACTTTCCAGAAAAGCAAGAAATATCACTTGGACACCACATTTAGGTAAGTAGCCTATTTTTATTGGGGCTGGGTGTGGGGGGAGGGGAAAGGGCAGCAAATTAAAGATATACATGTGTAATTTTTCTACATTCATTTTAATACCCTTTTAAAATCTGAGACTATTATCTTTATTGTGTATTGCAGGTGAAGCAAGTTGTACTATTGTGCATATGCAAATAACCCAGATGAGCACTGTGGTAACAACTACAGTATACTATAATATGCAAGTGACAGTAAGCAAATGTTAATATTAACAACAACATTACTGATGCTATACATGTTTATCAGCTGCCAAAAATAATAGCAGAAGACTTCATAGAAACCGGCTTTAACAACACAAGTCACCTTTAAGACTTCACGGAATTAGTCTGAGAATTACAGGTGGATGTGGAATACTGCTACTTAGGAAGAGAATAAGATGCTTTCAACACTTGTGTTACATGTAGCTGCCACTTGAGCTGTCAAAACTCATTCTTTGGAAAAGACATTGGCTACAATCACACAAAATGGCTCTCCAAACTGCACACCGTGAATCCTCGAATTAGTGCCCAGGGTGCTTATTTCAAATTTACGATAAGACGAGGGGGCACTTATTCGAGGGGGGTGCTTAATCAAGGGGGGGAGGTGCTAATTTGAGGATTTACAGTGTAATTACAGAGTCAGAAACACTTTGGAACTTTGTTCATGTGGGTTTCTTAAAGTTAAGAATGTTGCCAAGTGAAATCCACCCTATGTCCCTACATGTGTCAAAACTTAACTCAGAACCTACAGCTTTACAGTGGAATACAGAAATGCAACTTCTACTTAAAATTATCAGCTGCATATCATGTTCATATACATGAACATATACATGTAGAGAAACATCAGTCTTTTATATTAGGACTACAATTAAAGGAAAATACTAGACACCATCACAAAGGAACACAAAAATAGAATATGTTAATCTCTCTCTTAATTAAATACAAATCTTGCAATGTTTATTATAGTATAAGCTATCCTAACTGTTTCAGCCTATACCTGTTGAATTTTCATTCAATTCTTAAAATGGTTGTTATCATGCTGTACTTCTATTACATGTGTGTCCTGCTGCTGTTAAGATTATGTTATTTATAACTCAGCCAAAAAAATGTATAACCTGATCTGCATGTACATGTATAGGAGACTGTTGGCTACAATGTGTCCTCTTAGCTTTTATGTGCTACATTATGGTAGTCAGTATTTCAGAGGACTTAAAAAGAAAGAAAATGTTCCTAATAAAAGCAGTGTTAAACTTGATTTTTGTTGTTGTGCTCTAGCTGCTGAGATCTATTTCAAACATGTAATAAATAATTATTTATTATAAAACAATTTTACCAGAGAACGAATTCAAACACCTAAAGGGTGTCAATAAACAACCATATTTGGACATCAAAACCTATCCATCACATTTGACCAACTGATGTTTCTTTTCCAGTTTTCCACTGCAGTACCAAGAACAACTCTACAATGATCAATTCCTCTTCTCTTTTTATTCAACTACGTTTTCTACATTCATCCAATAGGCCATGTCCGAGTTGCCTTTTGCCTCTGTGTCAAAACGAGTCTAAGTACAAAACCATTCATATGACTTTCACCTACAGCTTCATTAACTCACTTTTATGAGAAAGGTTTCGCACGAAGACTCGTTTTTGAAACAGAGGCAAAAGGAAACATTCATCCATGAGCTGCTCACAGGAGCCTTTGATTCTTTTTAGAGATAAACATGAAGAAAATCATAAACCTGCTCTCCATAAGGTGAGAAATAACAGAACATTTGAATAACTGACTTTTTTTTCAGGTTAAACCGGATAGTTGTAAGATGAAGTTTCAACTTTACTAAAATATGATTAGGATACAATCCAGGGATTATTACAGTAATTCTACAAAAACTTGTACAGCTCAAGGTTGTGATAATCAATTGTCCTACACCTTTTTGTATTGCCAGTGGGTGGGTGCCTACAGAACCTGAATAGTGAATAGTAGATAGTTAACGTGGAATATTAACGAATCAGATTGGATGAGACAATGGTTAGCCTGGGTAGCACGCACTTGCATTGAGTCATTAATTATCAATTATTATTATTGACAGCTATAACCAGTCTCGAATCAGTGCTACTTTGGCCTGCTAATGGAGTGCTGTTCAACAATTACTCCACGAGTACCTCTTGGATATGAGATGGTAGATAGCCAACGAGGCGCGTAGTACCGAGATGGCTATAATCAGTCATCTCATATCCAACAAGCGCGAGTGGAATAATCGTTTTAATTAAAACGCCCCCAAAATATAGAAAACTAAACTAAAATATAAAAATAAACGGTTCTCACACACTGAATGCCATTTGTCTGCCACACGACAATGCAACAGCACTTTATTGACAATTCTATCAACATCGATATCACAACATAACCGAGTCGGAGTCAACAACAGGATAAAACTACCCAAACGTTGATACACTTCCATAAACTTTAGGCAAGAATTTGCTAAGGGGCGAGAGCGTGGGAAAACTGTCGCACTGTCCAGCGAGAAAAGAAAACTGAATCACGTGACTGAGCGTGAAACTGACATCCTGACTCGTACCCAGGTCCCCCATTCAGTGTGAGAGAACTTCATTTCCTGCCTCTTTCGCAAGCTCAGCCGGCAGGAAAAACATGATATAAGACTGCCAGAGAGTTTTAATAAACTACTTATTATTTGTTCTTCGCTAGTTTCAGACAGCTGTGGTGTCTAGGTGTTTAGCAGGGAATGAAAAAATTCTGTTTTTGTCGATGCCCTGGCGCAGTGAATGCTAGCAAACTTATTGACTTGTTTAGCGTAACTGGTTTACTTTTAATTCCAACAAGGGCCCAGTCATAAAGATTAACAGCAATCAGCGATATGCAACAACAGCTGTGTCGTCAAGTGTTGTAAGGCTGATCGCAGAGAAGAGCGATGTGCCAATACAGGTATAGAACTTACTTGTTTTGAAGGCAATGAATTTGGAAGAGACCACCAACTTAACGTGAGGATACATGTGAAGACGCATGTAGCTTAAGAGAGATTAGTGTTTGGCACGCGTGCGAAATGTAAGACAAACACGCGAGTCGATTATGAAGAACTCGAGTTTCTGGCCACTTTGTGCTCATGCATCAAACATTATTGATTGATTAATTGTTTGAACTCAAGACGGATAGAGGGACGACTGATCAATTGTTAGATTGGTTGATTGATTGATAGATTGGTTGATTGGTTGATTGATTGATCGATTTATAGATTGATTGATTGATTGATTGATTGATTGATAGATTGGTTGATTAGTTGGTTGGTTAGTTGGTTGATTAATTGATTGATTCTTAAGTGTTTTTTTTCTTGCGTCCTTGTATCACAGGAAGTTTGTGTACGAAATGATTCTCCTTGTGGATCCACTATTGGACCAATACTCTCCGCCAAGCTTGGTCTTTTGACTTTAGGTTTGTGATTTAGATACTTACGCGTTCTGCGCTGAAAATAAAGAGAATGATCGCCAAGCAAGGGGAGTTTCCTTCAGAGAGTAGTGAGTTACTCTCCTGAGGAACTACTTTTTTGTTTTTGTTTTTTCAGGGTTTTCCTACTTGCCTCTTAGTACTTACGTGAACTTAAGCTCGTTTCACCTGGAATACAACTCACCATCAAGTCGTGATTTCTCTATAATGCCATTTCTAGAACTGATAGAAACTAGCTAAGATAATTGATATGTTCATATTCTTCTTTGTTTAATCTGCTTCTAGATATCGGTGGTCCGCAGCTCGCTATGCATTCCATCCGTGAGATGTGCTGCTCATCCATTATTCACCAAGAGACTCAACTTTTCAAGGTGACCACTTCGAATTCTGTCAAAAACTGTTCTTTTCTGCTGTTCTGAGTTGTCACGCAACGTAGTGCTGTGTTGGGGAGAAGTTCTACGTGACAAGCCAATGAACTGGATTCTTTTTAAACGGTATTGAGGGAATTAACAAATTCCATTTTTTAAATTGTTTTATTTTCTCTACAGAATTACTTCGAGACACTTCCATCAGTGCTAGAGTCCGTTGCAGGAGCTGACTAAAATCAAACGAGTGTCACTGCTTGAGTTTAGTCACGGTTACTTAACGGTGTTGCAACTCTCCCAGCAATCTTGATCTCTCTTTCTCTTTCTTTCTATGTTTGTGTTTTTATTCATCGATAGAGAGTTTAACAGTAAGAAGAGACAGGTTTTTTGTGTGTCAAATTACCTCTCTCACGGTCTAGTAATTTATCCTTGAACAAACGAGAAAGACCATGTTTGACCACATTTCCAAACACCGAGGAAAGAGTTGAAAATAAGACGCGCAGCGGGGTATTTTTGACGAACTTCGAGGTGTTCGGAAATGTGGTGAAACATGTCTTGAGAGTTTGATATATCTTCTCAATCGAAACTAAAACTAGGGAGTAAACGGAGAAATAAAATCGTAAAATCTACGCTAATTAAGATCAGATATCAAAACACCGTCACGGTCATGATTTCTTTTGGCTAAACTTGATGAATTATTAATGAGTTTGAGAACATAGTTTACTTGGACGTCACGCATTAAGTGTAGCCACTACGTTAAAACAGAACAGCATTACGTGACAACCCAGCTAGGACAACTAGCAGCAAGCTGAGCCGAGAGGTGTTTTCTTATCTTGTTGTACTCAGGGCACGAAGCCAAAACACGGAATAAAACAACTTGTGAAATAATAGAATGTGATGATAATAAATATAAAGCTAGTTGTGTTGGAATACATTCTGTGTTGCTGCTTACGGTCAAAGTTCTACCCGAGGTTCGAGGTTGCTCCCTCTTAGCACTCCCTCCTCTCCCCGAGTAAAAGCGAGCGGGGGTCTTCTTCTTCCAACCCCGTTCGCAGGCGCTCTCTCCTCTGCCTCCCTATGTTGGAACCGAGGGATGCTGAGTAGAGAGAGCCTGGGAACGAGGTTGTTCTTCTCCATGTTGTCTGTGGAGGAGAATTCGTTGAAACTATTAGAGCATGACGACAAGACAATTTCGCACTAGACACAAAAAAAGACTATAGAAAACCCCATGATAGGGTTTATAGGGCTTTATTTGCAGTATTTCACTTACTAAGAGGTTTGACTATAAAATGTTAACTCGATAAACACCTTGCATCTGTGAATCCCTTTTCTGGTCAGCATTCGGCGGAGGTGAAGGAAAAACAGGTTGCTAATAATCTTGATGTTTGCCTTGTCACAGTTCCAGACAGTAATTCTATCTTTGTTTATAGAACGACGGCTGCGCACGTCGCTTTCAAAAGAGCTTTTGTGTGTCCTTGGTAAATTGGGCCTGTATATTACAATCCTTTGTTGATCGGCCGCGTATAAATTCTTTGTGATTTAAGACCAACCTGGCGTTAATAGCTGTTAATCACTTTAGATTCTTGGCTAAAAGGTCAGTTGAAAAATTCAGTAATAACAACCTGATCCTTCACGCAATCGGCAAGCATGTAAAGAATGTTTTGGCCGCAATTTTATACTCACACTTACAAAACACTGAATAACATTGAAACGCCATCTTCACTTAACGTCATGCGTGTGATTCGCGTGACGTATGGTTTCACTTCCTTAGCCACGCAAACTAAATCACGCATAAAATAAAGAATTACTCGACTTTGTGACATTTAATCGGCTGTGGCCTCGTTCGTTCCGTTTAGCTATGTATCCCGTGAGGCCTTGTAAGTCACGCAAACCTCTGCATTACAATGAAATGTCCAGGTACTACTAAAGCAAAAAGCTACATAGTGTGCCAAGCTAAACGGGTCAACGCACAATGATGATTTCAAAGTAGACACGATGTCATGTGATTATCACGAGCTGTGTGGGAGTGGTTTACCCTGGGTTCAGCTTTCACTTTCGAGTTCCTGATTTTCTTGTTGATTACAGAGTGGTCTTAATCGTGTTGCTACTTTGCTGAATTCCCCCTGAATCTTTTCAAACGGTGAGTATACTATAGTTTACAATGCTATTCTGTGTTGCATGCCTTGTCAGATAAACTAAATTAATCGGAATTTGCATGCAGAACACAATCAAAATCCTTTATTGAACATGTTTTTGAACCAGACGCGCCCGGGAATAATTTACTTGATCTAAGAGCTCCTGATCGCAACTTATCATGAACATTGAATTTAAAGCACAGTTCACTTATAGCGAACAAAAGATTCCAAGTAGATCCCATCGGTAACTCGTGTGTAGCGCTTGCTGCGACCGAAAAGACTTCGAGAGAGGGACGAGACTGATCATGAGTGAAGGTATGTGATCGGAAATCGAATCCAGTGATCTCCGGTAGAGCGTTTTTCATTCTGTTTTTGTGATTTTAACACAAGCAAATTGATTCGCGAAGCAGTCAGAGGAAAAAATTAAGCCTTTAGTGCCTGTGAGTCTTCTCTTGTCGCGAGCTCGAGTTTACTTGAGTTCCAGTTTGTTAGCGACAACATTCCTTAAACGTCTGGGGCCAGACTATATCAAAAGAGGATGGGAAGTATCGAAGAATTGGGGAAGTTCAGAGTAGTTTTGAATTGTAATGAAAGGTTTTTCCTTCCAGTTGCATTTTGCAAAAAGATTACCCTATGAGACAAAGATTCCCTTCTCATTCTTCTCGACGAGATGCACGCTATTAACGCTAAATCAAGTGGTTACGGGTAGAGGTTCCCTGTCGTTTCTCACACGCAGAGAGAGAAGAGAATCTCTGTCTCGCTGAGTACAAGGAGAGAGAAACGTACACTTGTTCTAGAATGTTCTAGAATTCGAAATTCAACACGGTCAGGGGCACCCAACGACCTTTTTCTCTCAAGTGCTTTTAAACGCTGTTTTAGGCTCTCTGGAGTACCTTCAAAGCTCTGTAGGTTAATTTTAGGTTGCGCTAAAAAAAATTATCTCTTCGGTTATTCGAGGGGCACTTGAGTATTCTCGAATTTACTAGAGCTTTTTTGTCCATTCCCTGAAAACCTTAGGTCTTATCGCCTTTCCGAAAATGATAGCTGACCTTTTTTCGGTACCCTAACCGACATTTTCAACAATGCGAAAACAACAGGCATTAAATTTCTCATGTCACGAAAGTTCGAGATGACAATTCTCTGCAGAAAATCAGAGGGGATTAAAAGCCAACCGAACAGATAATTTACCGAAACGATCCGTTGGGTGCCCCTGCACGGTTGACCTCAGTTCAACTATTATTTACCATAGCTAAGTGCTAGCTACATTTTGCCTTTATTTGTATCCATGGACTCGAATTTTGCTGGTGTAAAGGGACCTCTTCCATTTATTGGAAAAGTCGCGATATGTTCTCAAGTTTTTTGAATTTTGTTGTAGGTTATGTCATCATTTTTTATAGTACGCCTATATCGCTTGCGCAATTCCGAGATCTTTTTCCTTCTAATTAATGCAGGCTAAACTTTAATTTTGAGAAATACCGTGACTTGAGAAGCAAAGAGTGTAATTTTACCCGTCACTTGCATTGTGAAACCCGAAACCAACCGAAAGCCGTGAATGAGACAGACAGCATCTGTTTCAGACAGCAATTCCATTGTTGTTTATTGAACAAGGGCCAAAATACAAAGAAATGCAAAGAGCTTTGTGGGTCCTAGATAAATTGTAATTGAGCCTGAAAATTAAACGCTGTGGCTGACTTGCGATTTATGCAGCTCTTCTGGATCGCTTTGCAGTTCTTAATCGACATATGGTAGTTTGAATTGGATGGGTTCCTTCAATTCCTTAAAATTTGAGAAAAATATCAGACTGCTGGTCATTTAGTGAGTTGAAAACCGCGACCGGCAGCCGACCCAAAAAAATCGTGTAGTGTCACAAACCATGGTCTCGCTGTCTGAGCCGAGCGTAAACTAAGCGTTAGACTTGCGATCTATGCAGCTCTTCTGGATCGCTTGGCAGTTCTTAATCGACATATGGTAGTTTGAATTGGATGGGTTCCTTCGATGCCTTATAATTTGAGAAAAATATCAGACTGCCGGTCATCTAGTGATTTTAAAACCTTAACCGGCTTACGGTCATTTAGCCACAGCGAAAATTAAAACATTTCTTTGTTGGTCGGGTGCGTAAAATCTTGTGAAATGCAAGACTGACATTGTATTAATGATTTGATGATGTTAACCCGGTGTTTTTAATCACTGCAGATTCCGGGGCTGACATTTCCTGAACTTTCTTACTATGTATTCTGCACAAATAATATCCAAGAGTAATAATTATAACAACCTGTTCCTTCACGCAATCGGCCTTCATGTTAGGAATATTTTGACCGCATTTTTATGGCCACAATTCACTACTCTAAAGAATTCTTTGGCTCTGGCTTTGAAACGCTATCTTCGACTGACACCATGCGGGTGATTCGCGTGACGTATGTTTTCACTTCATGACATCACGCAAACTAAATCACGCAAGCATTGTTTTTTGGACCCCGGATGGCGAGTTAAGGTCATGCAGAACTCGCGGTAAACGTATACAATATTTAAATTTAGAATTATTTCTAGACTCGGTGACGTTTATTTGAGCCGCCTTTTCCCTTTAAGCTGTGTATCGCGTGAGACCTAGCTTGTTAAGTCACGCAAACCTCTGCATGTAACCAACCGCTAGCATGCCAAGATATCAAAGGCGCATCAAACGCCGAGCGAAACGTCCGAAACCTGTTCGAAATTTAGATCCTACTGGGGATAAAGTACTCACCAGCAAGCTTTTCAGACCTTTGTTAACTGGTCAACTCACATGAAGACTAACTGTAGCGGACGGAGGTCTTCTATAAAACATTCCAAATGCTCCGGACGCGATTTCATTTTGTTGGATGGAGCTTTACTATCAACCAAGCGAGTCCTTTCTATCTATCAGCTTTTTATCACTTGCTTGATTCACGTAAAAACTGAAAATATAATTACGGGGAAGCGCCTATTACTATAACTCGCACAGAACATCGATTGCAATAACAACACAAAACAGGGGGCGTATCACGATACTTGAAAATTACGGAAATATTACGAATTGTGAACAATACAGGGAATGATATCAAACTAACTAAATCGAGCATACAAATAAAACTATAAATCGTACCTCTTTCTCCAATCTGAACTCCTTTCTTCGATCTTTGATGAATAACGATGCCTATATCCTATCGCACGTGTCTATCTTTCTTGTACCTTTTATTGCTTAGCGTGACAACGGAAGTTACGCAATCATGCAGGTTACCTATTACGCGTTAATCAGTTACATGGCTCCCCTAAATTGAGACAATTTACTTAATCAACAATAAAAAGAACAACAACAAAACAATCAGTAATCAGGTAAAATGTTCCAAAGTCAATGTTCAATCATTGTCTCTAACGACACGACACTGCTCATCAGCAATTCTCATCTGATTTCATGGCTCCTCGGCTGGCTCCTCGGCTGGGAATCCCCGGTCCTTCTGCTCCTTGCGTGACATAAGTAGAATCAACCCGTGGATTGGTCTTTCAAAATGGGACACACTGGACCTTTGGGATTGATCTGCTGCTGCCACCTTTACCTTTCGTACGTAACCGTCTGCATCCGGGTAAGTAACCTCTACACGGGCAAGCTTCCAGGAATTTCTGGGAACACTTTCATCTTTTAGGATCACGATATCTCCTTCTTCGAGATTCTTCTGAGGTGTGGTCCATTTCTGTCTGGTCTGAAGAGTTTGCAGATAGCTCTTTCTCCAACGCTGCCAGAATTCATTAGCAAGTTGTTGTACCCGACGCCAACGTTTCCTTGAGTACACATCGGCTCCTTGGAAATTTCCGGGCGGTGCAAGGATAACCGAGCTCTTCATCGTTAGAAGATGATTTGGTGTTAGGACATCAAGTGAATCTGGATCTGACAGATCATCTGTGGTAAGTGGACGGCTGTTGACAATAGCCTCTGCTTCAATCATGAGGGTCCTCAGGGATTCGTCGTCCAATTGACTTCCATGGCTTTGCAGTAGTCCAGTTAATACGCTTCGTACTGTCCTAATTTGTCTTTCCCATACGCCACCCATATGACTAGCGTGTGGAACATTCATCTTCCATGCGAACCAATCGCAATTATCCTTTAATAGCTCTCTTTGGATCTTCTCATGATTCATCTCATTGAGGGCTGCTTGCATTTCGTTCTTTGCGCCTACGAAATTGGTACCCTGGTCTGATCTTAGTTGCTGAATGGGTCCGCGACGACAAACGAAGCGACGGTAGGCGTTCAAGAATGAATCAGTTGTTAACGAAGTTGCTATCTCCAGATGGATGGCACGTGAGGCCATGCAGGTGAACAGCACTCCGTATCGTTTCATCTCTTTACGCCCTTCTCTTATATAAAATGGACCAAAATAATCGACGGCGCTGAAGGTGAATGGAGGGACTTGTTCGAGTCTGTCTGTGGGAAGTTCAGCCATCATCTGCTGCTGGGGCGCTGCTCTCAGCTTCCGACAAGTAACACATTTAGATATGTGTTGACCAACCAATGAACTGCCGTTTACGATCCAGAAGCCAGATGAGCGGATTTCGGCATGCGTTCTTGGTCTGCCTTGATGTCCCGAACGTTGATGGAAGTGTCGGATTATCAGGTTTGTAAGGTGCACCTTCTTCGGCAGCAAGACAGGATGCTTTACAGCATATGGTAGGTCGGCTTGAGGAAGTCGTCCTCCAACTCTTAGAACACCGTTGTCATCTAGGACTGGTTTGAGGCGATGTACAGGGCTTGTCCTCTTTACTGACTTAGCGTTTATTTCACCTTTGTGTGACTTGTTCGCTAAGGCTTCGATTTCTCTTGGGAACTCCTTGTACTGTATAGCTTTGATCAGCAACAGCTCGGCTCTCTGGAGATCCTTTACCCTTGGCGTAACAAACTTGGAGGACTGATCTTGCCGTTTTCGTTTGTTGTCTTCGTGCAGTGGGTTGCCTTTGTCACTGACGGAGTTGTCTCGATCTTTCTTTACGCGAAGTTTCATTCTGTGTATGAACAACAGGCAGACAGCAATTGCTCTTTTCGCGCGGTACCAGTCTGAGAAGTACTCGATGCGGTCCAATAGGGTTGGGTGTTCAATGGATTTAGTTGCCAGTACTGTAACCTTCCTAACCTCGGGGTCATCTGGAGATACTTGAGGATCAAAGTGGGGCTTATCTGGCAGTGGTCTCCACAGGAAGTTCGGTCCGTTCCACCATTTGTTGCTTGTTATCAGTTCTTTAGCTCCAAGACCTCTTGAGGCGTCGTCGGCTGGGTTCTCTTTGGTATCAACGTAGTGCCACTGATCAGGGGATGCATGATCTCGTATTGCTTGCACTCGGTCAGCGACAAATGTATGAAAGCGCCTTGCTTCATTTGAAATGTAGCCGAGGATAACTTTACTGTCGGTCCAGAAGAACTCGTGGATGTCTTCATAGCTTAGTTCTTTCAGTAGGAAGGAGCTGATTTTCGTGGACACCACGGCAGCGGTGAGGTCCAGTCGGGGCACGGTGACTGGCTTTAACGGGGTAACTCTCGACTTTGCCATTACCAACGAACAATGCACTTCATCGCGATTGTTGACCATCCTTAGATATGAACACTGTCCATAACCATTTATGCTCGCATCAGAGAAACTGTGTAACTCGACTAACTTGACTTCACCAAAGTTGTCTGGTTTGTAGCAACGACGGATCTTTAACTCAGCTAATTCGTGCAACTCTCCTCTCCATTTTTCCCATTTTGCTCGAATGTCATCAGGCACCGTCTCGTCCCAAGCAGCTTGAGTCTTACAAAGATCTTGAAGGATCTGTTTTCCTTTAAGCAGAAAGGGAGCTGCCAGGCCCAGAGGGTCGTAGATCGAACTGATGGAGGCAAGAATCCCTCTTCTAGTCAATGGTTTGTCCTTGAGTACCACGCGGAATTGGAGGGCATCTGACTGCACACACCACTGCACTCCTAAGGCTCCTTCAATAGGGAGAATATCCCTGCTGAGATCTAGCTCCTTGATACCGCTTGCTCGTTGCTCTTTGGGAATGGTTTCAATCACTTCCTTGCTGTTAGATATGAACTTGTGGAGGTTGAAGCCTCCTTTGGCAAGCAAACTCTTTGTATTCCTTATTAGGGCTGAGGCTTGAATGGCTGTTGAAACTGATTTCAGTCCGTCATCCACGTAGAAATCATCTTTGACAAATTTGGCTGGCTCGCTTCCAAACAACTCCTTAAAGTCGTCTGCAGTTCTTTTGAGTGTGAAATTCGCACACCCTGGGGATGACGTAGCGCCAAACAGATGAACTGTCATTCTGAACTGGGTCGGTTTGCTGTCTATATTTCCATCATTCCACCAGAGAAATCTGAGGAGATTTCGATAGTCGGGATAGACGTACACTTGATGAAACATTCCTTCTACGTCACAGGTGAAAGCGATGGGTTCTTTACGAAAGCGGCAGAGGACTCCGTTAAGACTGTTGGTCAGATCAGGACCCTGTAAAAGGTGTCTGTTAAGCGACTCTCCCTTGTACTCTGCACTGGCGTCGAAGACGACTCGGATCTTGTCCGGTTTCTGGGGGTGGTAAACACCGTGATGCGGTATGTACCAAACGCGACCGTTAGAGAGGTGTAGTTCCTCGTCGGGAACTTTCTCAGCCTGTCCCTTATCAATCATCTCCTTCATGAAGGCTTCGTAGTGTTCTCGATACTTTCTGTCTCTCTTCAGCCTTTGTTTGAGCCTTTCGAGGCGACTTAACGCCAGTGTGAGATTGTTGGGTAACTTTAACCCTTCTTCTTTCAGTGGCAAGGGAACTTCGTAGTGGCCATCGTCTCGGTGTCGGATGTTAGACTCCAAGACGTTCAGGAATTTTCTATCCAGGAACGATAGAGGTTGTTCTTCTCTTGACGTTTCATTGAAATCACGCTCCAATGTTTTGATCAATTGCGCAGGTGCGAATACTTCCTTTGCCTGAGTCTTGAGAGCGAAATGACACATTCTTTTTCCATTGCTGGGACGAACTTCTAGGGACGCGATGCGGTGACAAGAACAGTGGTTGTCATCTTCTTCAATCTTGGTTGGATTAACGACACCGATGACACCCCATCCTAGTGCAGTCTTCTTTGCGTAGGGATCATCTTGCCTTCCAGGTATCACCTCTGTCGGTTTGATGGCACGTGCACAGTTGGCTCCTATGAGCAGTCCAACTTCAACATCTTCTCTATAAGGCATTAGATGATTTGCAATGGGTAAGAGGCGGGGCCAATTTCGTGCTGTTTCTGGTCTCGGGATTTGGCCTCTCTTGGCTGGAATGTCCTCACGCGAGTAAGCTCCTGGCAGGTTAATGCCAGTGGCTTCATTGAGGCCTTGTACTGTTAAGCCGTCTATTTTTTTGCAAGAGATGACCTTTTCTGCCAGGACGGTTGACAGCTTAAGCTGGACTTCAGGACCATTTGCTTGCAGTTTCTCCAAAACCGTGTCCTTAATAAAACAAGCATCCGACTGATCGTCCAGGAGGGCATAAACGAGCTGTTTGTCTTGGGGACTTTGTTCATGATGAAGCCACAGAGGTACGATGAGGGAGTGTGCATAGCATTCGGCGTGGTTCTTCGTATTGGAGACGTCTACGCGGTGAGAGGTCACCTCTGGAATTCCCTCGCTTATGGTTTGCTCTGGTGAAGCTGGAGTGTCGATGTGCAAGGAGGTAGGGTGAAAACCCTTGCATTTCTTGCAAATCTTTCGCCCACGGCAATCTCTCTTCATGTGACCATACTTTAAGCACCCTAAGCAGATCCCTCTTGATCTTATAAATTCTATCTTTTCTGTCTGAGACATCTTGGCGAACTTCTCGCATTCGTCAAGGTTGTGAGCCTTCTTGCACAGCAGGCAGTGATCCCTTTTTGGCTTCTTATCTTCCTTTCGTTCACGAGAACTGTCCTTCACTTCTTCAGCTTCTGTTGCAAAGCTTCCAGCGTCAAACGGTTTATTCCTGTTGTTGCCATAAAACCTTCCTCTTCTTTGCGTCTCGTCTTTCTTTTCTCCTTCCTCCTTCGTCTTTAATAAGGTAACTGGGTTACAGGCAATTCTGGATTCCTTCTTCAAGAACTCGCAAAAGGCTGAAAAGGGTGGGTATGCCGCTGAACATGTGGACCTTACACTCACACCACTAGAAACTTGCTCTTCCTTGCTGAGCCAGCGATCTATTTCTCGAGTCCAGCGTTCAGCCAGGTTTCGTGGGAGTTTGCGGAGCATTTTCTGATTTTCCTCGGGATCGTTAAGAGCCTTCAGGTACTTAATTTCCTTCATGGCCGACTGACAGTGGAGTAGAAAGTCAGAGAACTTTCTCAGACTTGTTCCATCGTTGGGTTGAATTCTTGGCCATTCGTTTATCTTCTTGCGGTAAGCGTTGGCTACAAGAAAGGGATTTCCAAATCTATCTGACAAGATCTTTCTGGCATCACGGTAAGCGTGTTCGCTGTCCAGGGCAAGAAGGCCACTAATTGCTTCCTTGGCTTCGCCGGTTGTGTATCTTCCAAGATAATAGAGGCGTTGCGATGGACTGTCGGTTCTTCTCTCCACTATTGTATCGAAGGATTTCTTCCAGGTGGGATAGCGCAGGAGGTCTCCGCTGAATGTCTCTGGTTCGGGAAGTGGTAGTAGTTCACGGGCGTGGCGCATGGTCATCAGATCTGCCAGCCGTTCGAGGACGTCGCCGCTTGTATGTTTCTGAGAAATTTCTTCTTGATCCTTAGCGAAGGTTGTGCGGTTAGGTGTTGAGAAGGCTGCGTAATCAGGTGTAAACGGATTTAGCGATGACGGATATTGCACGGCAGTTTTACCAACGTCTTCGGGGTTTTCGATTTGTTTATCTGGATACGAAGGAGCCATCTCGGACATCTCAAACACGGGTTCTGGCGGAAGGATCTTGGTTTTACAACTTAGGTTTGTCTCCATGGTTGAAATGCTGTTTTCCGTCACCGACGAGGCTTGAGCTGTCAGGTAATTTAGGAGAAGGTCGTCTTTACAGCTGTCTTTATTTATGTCATCGGGCAGCATGTTTTCGCTTTGTTCACTAGATTCCGACTTGTTTTCTTCTACCTGATCAATGGCCTTCATCTCGGCTTCGGCTATGGCCAGTTCCTTGGTTAGTCTGAATTTCTTCAGTTCCGCAATTTTTGCCGCTTCGTCTTCAGTGAAATGTAACTCGGTTTTTAATTTAGCGACCTTTACTGCTGTGTCCGCCTTTCTATCGATTATGGCTGATGTACGGGATGCTCTACTTGAACGTGATTTCCCGCCATGTGAAACTTTACTACTTCGACTTGATGAGGCCGTTACCGAAGAAATCAAGCTTTCTCCATCTTCTTTTAGCTCGGTAATTTTTTGATTTAATCGTTTCAGCCCATCAGAATGTTCTTGTTCTAACTTCTCAAATTTCTGTTGCGCAACGTGTTTCGTTTCTACGTCCTCCAGTGCTTCAACGAGTCGTTCGTGTGCAGAAATCAATAATTCCATCTTGGATTCCAAAAATATTCGTTCGCTCTGTAACCTATATGGTTCTGTTAGGTCGACAAGGCAGTTTTCTATTCTATTCAATTGTTTTCGCCAACTCCTTTGCGCGGACGACCTTTGATCTTCTAGTAATTGTGTCTGGAACTGTTTGCCTTTTGCCGTCTGTTTTCGATTTCGTTTAGAAGCTGCGCTTACACTGCCAAAATCGTCTTCTGAACTCATTTTCTCTCGATGAGGTGCAACAGAATACAATTTCAGTCGCCGATATTCGTTTCTAAAGAGTTTTTACTGTAGCGGACGGAGGTCTTCTATAAAACATTCCAAATGCTCCGGACGCGATTTCATTTTGTTGGATGGAGCTTTACTATCAACCAAGCGAGTCCTTTCTATCTATCAGCTTTTTATTACTTGCTTGATTCACGTAAAAACTGAAAATATAATTACGGGGAAGCGCCTATTACTATAACTCGCACAGAACATCGATTGCAATAACAACACAAAACAGGGGGCGTATCACGATACTTGAAAATTACGGAAATATTACGAATTGTGAACAATACAGGGAATGATATCAAACTAACTAAATCGAGCATACAAATAAAACTATAAATTGTACCTCTTTCTCCAATCTGAACTCCTTTCTTCGATCTTTGATGAATAACGATGCCTATATCCTATCGCACGTGTCTATCTTTCTTGTACCTTTTATTGCTTAGCGTGACAACGGAAGTTACGCAATCATGCAGGTTACCTATTACGCGTTAATCAGTTACATGATTTTAATATAGACTCAAAGACATGTTGGTTCAAGTAAGGTTACACCATACCTTGAGAGGTATTAAACAAAAAGAAAGGTTGCTACAAAATCTAATATTTTCCAAAAAATGCAGGTAAAATCTTAAAACGCGCGCGATTTATATTCAGAAAAAGAGGTTTTTGAAGAAACGTTAACAAAACAGTCAGGTGTCATAATCCTCATTGCGCGAAGCGGTTTCATCTGGAAGCTCTTAATTCTTACAGGGACCTCATTAACCTGGTTCCCAGGCTCTTCGCGGGAACAAGGTTGGCGGGGTTGACGAGGTTGTTTACAGGCGATTTCGCAGTTTTGGTTCTCGAATCACTTTGTTCTGCCATCCTATCCATCATTCCTTATTGTGCTCATGAAACGAGCTAAAAAAGGAGAGAAAAGTCCCTGGACCACGAAAAAAATCAAAGCGAGGACCTTTTAAACAAGAGGACAAAACCGGAATTTCTCGAAGGCAAGACCTTGCATACGGCTGGTGCGCCGAGAATCCGAATTGACCAATCAGGATTCAGCACGCGGGAAAAAACTTTACTGTCCTGACGGCAATGTATGTTAACAGGAAAGGCATTGAAATCAGACAACTTTTCTCACTGGAGATGGCATTAAATATTCACGAAAAGGAATTTACAATCCCAAAAACCATATTAGATGATAAAAAGTAAAATGTACGAAACACTTTGTGTCACCAAGCTTCTAATTTGGCGCCAAAAATGGGTCGCGGGCGTTCGGCATGGCAACTCGCTCGTTGTACGTCGGGTGTCGCCAGGTAGGATAATAGTTGTGTTATTTTGAACGAAATATGCTGTTCCTCGTCAAATTAAACCCAGAATTCTCAGGTTAACTAATAGAAGAGGCCAAAGCAACTTGAGCATTGTCTTTAGTTTGTTAGCTGCGAAGAAAAAGCGTATTATCGTGTCGTTTCGGTAGGACAGCTGAGTTTTGCCTGCCGCTCGCACTGCGGGCGCAGCCGCCGTATGCAAGGGAAGGAAACTTTGTCCAACAGTGTCAAGGATTGCGCGTGCTCGTACCCGTTCTCTTACCCCACTTATTTCTCTTGGTCCATTTCTCACAAGCAGGGAAGGAAGACTGCTCTAAATAGATGCACGCTGAAGACGCTAAAGTTCAACTAGGACAACGGAATTCCCGCGAAAATTATTTCACTCGCTCTGAACGCTAGGGGTGCCATGATTTCATTGGCTGGCGACATATTCTGTTGACATGCATTCGAATAAAGGCGTGATATGTTTACAACTCTTCAAACGGCGAAAACTTGCAATAGTTTGTCGCGAGAATACCATCTCTTTAAGTGAATTAGGTTATGTACAATAGACCTCTAATGGGCGGTTTGTTTTTACATTACAGACCACGTGATATTCTTTGGAGAATTGTTCTTTTATCCATCTAAAAATTAATCATTCATATACACGCGACTATGTGAAAATCTAAAAGAAAGAATTCTCGAGAGTTGAAATGGGGCAACAAACCGTCCAAGCTGAAATGGTCTGTCGGCCAATTTTCACGAAATCTGGCAGAAAAAGTATCGAGGAACAAAAGTGTGTCGGGGATTTTTTTGTATCATTGAGGGATATTTTCTTGTGACTGCCGCGAACGCAACAGGGTCGGCAAGTTATTCGATATTGTAACTTTACTGGTCTAAAAAGATAACCAATAAGAATACAGAAATACCCTAACATTCTTTGAGAGGCTGATGCTGATTAACACCGCTTGCGTACCCGATTAATTCGGCCGAATACTTTTTTGATTGACGGGCTTCTAGCCAATCAAATTGCACTATTGTTCCCCGTTCGTGGGTGAGCGGAGTTCGGTAAAATGTTTAGGATTGACTGCAGGCGATTCCTTTTCTCGCTTACCCCCTCCCCACTTCGCCCACTTTTTTGCTCACCCCAGTCTCGCTTGTTCGGTCTCTCCGCCTGAAAAAAGGAAAGGAAACAGCTGTTGCTCAGGCTTTTTTTCCGTTTCAAACCTTTCTTCTCAAGAGAGGGGCGACCAAATTAGCGGATACTTTTTTCCGAATTCTACAGTTCATAACCTTTCTATTGATATATAGTTTGTTAAAAGCAACGCAGGTGCGATTTGTTTTTTGAAGGACACCCGCCCATGTATCCTGTGTAACCTTAACACGAGCTGTGTGGGAGAGGTTAAGCTTTTACTTTCGAGTTCCTGATTTCGAATTCCTTGTTGTTTGCAGACGGTCTTTATCGTGTTGCTACTTTGATGAATTCCTCCTGAATCTTTCCAAACGGTGAGTATACTATAGTTTACATTGCTATTTTGTGTTACATGGCTTGTCAGATAAACTCATTTTAACGGAATTTGCATGCAGAACACAATCAGAATCCTTTATTGAACGTGTTTTTGAACCAGACGTGCCCACGTATAATTTATTTCATAAAAAATCGTGCACCTGATCACTGGCTGTCACTAATATTGAATTCAAAGTGCAGTTCACATAACGCTGGTTTTCACAAGCGACGGAGTCGGAGCCGGATTCATTAGAGCGCTTAATGACTTAGTGTAAATCAAAAATCAGAGGCCCCGTTTAAACGTCGAACTTAACATGTGCCGAACCTAAATTATACCAATTTGGGTCGACCTAAACAAATAAGTTCGGCAGTTGATTCAAAAGTCGAACCTAATTTAGTCGAATTGCAAAAATAAAAGAGATACTATTGCAAACGGTGGTCATTGCTGAGCAAAAGGGCAGAAAAAATTCGGGAAAGACAAATTGTGGAAATGAAGAGCTTGCTTTTCTTGCAAGTGCAATCAACATGATCAAAGAGTCGAACTCCAGATGCAGTTAGCTTTAAACAACCGAAGACGATTTTTGAATTTGGTTTGCCTTTTGTTATTGCTTATTCCCAAAGGAGCATCACAGTTCCTCGTCCAGTTCGTTCCTGTCGTCGGTTTCCTCAAGATTAATTTATTTTGTCATTTTCTTTCAAAAACATGACTTGCAGTACGCCACCGAGCTGCCTGCTTTCCAACCTGCTACACTCTCATCGTTTTCAAATACGGAACGCCGCATACAGAAGTGGTTTATACACATCAAGCAAGTTTATTTCGTGCTCTCGAAGCAAGAGGAACACATATCTTTCCGCTCTTCCCTCCATTTTGTTCCAAAAGATCAGAATAAGCTGTGTACGCATGACAAAAATAGGAAACGTACAGAACTGTGGGAAAAATTAATTTATTTAATGTATTTGTAATGTATTCATTAGGTTCGGTACATGAAAAGTTCGGCGTTTGAATCAAAGTCGCTCTGTAGTCGAACTGACCGACTGGCCATGTCAAACTTAATTCTCGGGTCGATCCAAATGATATCTGTCGAACAGGGTGTCTGTCGAACTTAATTGATTCAAACGTCGATATCGTCATGTACTTAATTGGGGCTATTAGGTTCGGCTCATAAAAAGTTCGACGTTTGAACCGGGCCTTAAGCGGAGTCACAAGCTCGACGGAATCGGAGTCTGAAGAATCAGAACGGCGTTTCCAGTACTTTCGATTCCATTTACGACTCCGTCGCTACCAGTGAAGACTAGGTTGTCGGAGTCAGAAGCAGAAGCGGTAGAACCAAGCGATCACAATACCAACAAGAGACTATGATATCTTGTAGCAATCATTTTCCGCTTCTGCTTCCGACTCCGACAATCTAGTTCTCACTAGATCATAAGCGACGGAGTCTTAAGCGGAATGGGTGTTCTGCTTCTGATTCTGTTGGTTTGATTTTCACTAGATCATATCGCTCTACGCTTCTGATTACCACTCCAACTACGACTCCGACGCTGGTAAAAACCAGCCTTTATAGCGAAAAATCCGATATCCAATTAAATTCTATCGATAACTGTTTCCGTTTTCCGAAAACACTCGCCCTTAAGTGAAGAAATCTCCGCAGTCAAGAGATTATGCACCTCATTTTCTCTTGCTGCAGTTGAGTCCTTGTTGCAGACTTATTCGAGTAACTGTTTTTATCAAAGGCTGGAGCATTGGATAATGTTATTCAAGAGTTTTCATTGGCTTGGTCATCATGAAATATTCAACAATTATACCATGCTCTAGAAATACGGTTAGCGTATGCGAAATTTTTGGGGGCGTTTTATTGTTTTATTTTTAATATAATTATTCCACTCGCTCTTGTTGGCTGATGTCACGCTACGTGCTCCTAAGGGAGCCAAAGTTGACAAGGCTTGACTATTTGCTAGCCTATTTGAAGCTAGACCGGTTTCCAGCAGACAACAGTTCTATCTACGTTTGTACAAATACGAAACTGCCAAACTGGGTGCAAACAAAATACAAGTATAAATCATCCGATGGCACGGGGTAACAAGATCTTCTTGTTTGGAATCTCATTTCATTTCTAAGCTTTATTTCCCGAAAATTTCTTTTCGCCCGACTAACTCCTGTATTCTCACGACATGGATGACCACCTTTTTAAGACAATTCAAGGAGAAATTAGATGTTGATGCATGTCGAACTGAAACTCATATAACTTAGCTAAATGTATTTTTGTTCCATACTTCGATATCAGTACAGTCAAACTTGTATTTGGCCGGACACTCTCGGGACCCTTGCTAGTGTCCCTATTTCCGTAAACAATGACAAGTATATGAGGTAAAGCGTTTTAAGTTTATAGCAACAGTATCTATATTCGAAAAAGAAGCGGCTTTTTAAAACATTTAACGATAAAAAAATTGCGACAAAACATTTCGTAAAAGCATATTAATTAAAAGTCTGTTGACGACGTTTCGACGTTTGGCTAACGTCATTATCAAGTCAAAGAGTAAATGATAAATGTTTAAATACTAAAAATACAATAGGTGATGGAATGTTCTTTCAAACAAAGAGTTTTGCGCGAATGGAATCAATCTGCGACTTGAGACTAGGATTGCGCTCCTTGATGAAAAGCATCACGTAGACAAGACAATCAAATTTTCCTTGGCACTTTTTTAGAATGCGGAATTGGCTTTCTTTGAGGAGGCTTTTATCCCCATGGGCTGTCGAAAAGTGTTTACCGATCGCAGAGGTTTTATGTTCAACAATACGTTGGTGGAGGTGTCGAGCTGTAAAACCGACATAATCTGAATCATACGATCACATGTAAAAGAGTAAACAAGGCATTGTTGATTTACGATTGGAGGCTTGATTTCTCTGGGCTTGAGGTCTTGTTCCAATTTTCTGCTGATAAATACGAGTTGTAGTGTAGTACCAATCTTGTGACTGAGATCACGCAATTTGTGAATATTTAATGCCATCTCCAGCGAGAAAAGTTGCCTGATTTCAATGCCTTTCCTGTTAACATACATACAATCCTGATTGGTCAATTTAAATTTCGTGCGCGCGCACCAGCCGTATGTAAGGCGGAGTCTCCGTCATAAAGAGGTTAAACTTGTATGAATTTGATCCCTAGGGCCAAGATTTAATGTCCGTTATCCGTTTTAGAGAGGGTCCGTGTTATGGAGGGTTTTTTTAGAGGAAATTTATGAGAATTTTGTAGGTACTCTCCGTATTAGAGCGCAGGTGTCCGTATTAGAGAGTTGTCCGTAAGGGGAGGTTCCAGTATTGAAGCCACTGTTCAGCCCCCTTGTAATTAACCTGTCATTAATCTGTCAGCAGCATGTCGTAATCTCCGCGTTGATGCATATGAATGTGAATAGATCGTACAAGAAAATTACAGTTCGAGGGAAAATACGCAGTTTTCTCAAGCTTTTTGTAAATGGAGTAAAATGGAGCGGGTCGATCCCCATTGTCGACTTTTGTAAATACGTAATAAGTCGTTTACTTGTCGTGCTAAAAGAGCAAGGCCTTATGTGTCCCACGATGCGACAAGGGCTGATGATGCTAAAAGAGGGAAAACAGTAAACACGTTGCGGGTAGCGGGTGCCTTGGAACGGCAGCATACAATCTTCGTCTACAGGCTCTGACTCCCCGTTCTGCCCTCGGCCACTTCACTCTCATTCAGTTCCTTTTTGGCTCTCCCAGCCGGAACTTGTGCACAAGCTAGTTTGATACAGGTTTCTAACAATAGAAATGACCATAATTGTCAAGTTTAAGCTGTCAGCGTCCTCTTAATAGAGGTTTGCGTTGAATGCAGGTATTTTTTACAATGGATGTGGGAAAAGGAAAAAAATGGGACCTGCACTGCTCTCCGCCTAATGGAGGGTGTCCGCTTAATACGAGTTTGACTGTATTTCCGTAGTTTACAGACTTAACATTAAGGAATATTACTGTATGGCTCTGTCTCGCAAGGACTGGCATGGGACCTCTCAACTTCACGAATGTGATTGGCTACTCTTACATGTAGTTTACAGACTTTACATTAAAATAAGGAATATTTTATATGAGATATGGCTGTGTCTCGTAAGGACTGAGACCTAGCAACTTTACGAATGTGATTGTCTACTCTTACATGTAGTTTACAGACTTTACATTGAAATAAGGAATATTTTACATGAGATATGGCCGTGTCTCGTAAGGACTGAGACCTAGCAACTTTACGAATGTGATTGGCTACTCTTACATGTAGTTTACAGACTTTACATTAAAATAAGGAATATTTTACATGAGATATGGCTGTGTCTCGCAAGGACTGAGACCTATAGCTAGCAACTTTATGAATGTGATTGGCTACTCTTACATGTAGTTTACAGACTTTACATTAAAATAAGGAATATTTTATATGAGATATGGCTGTGTCTCGCAAGGAGGGAGACCTAGCAACTTTACGAATGTGATTGGCTACTCTTGCATGTAGTTTACAGACTTTACATTAATGCTAGGAATGGGTTAAGGCGGGACTTACAGCGTTTATAAGGCCAATAGGTCAGTAGTCTCTAACAGAACAAATGGCAGAGAAATTTCCCACAACAAATTTACCATACATCTTTAAGTAAAACAAAGCTCTCATGTAATCTATCGCGTGATTTCCATACTGCCCCCCCGCCCCCACTTAGTTATTGCATGATAAATATAAAATTCCACAATATTTCAAAAAAAAAAGCATAACGAAATGAAATTTAGCTCTTTTTCTGGGATTATTGATGGCAAAGATCCTCTATCACCTTTTGAGGTATATAAAACATACAATACAACGCACTTTTCTAATTTTAATGCAAAAGGTGTCTTCAAAACGTAAACGGAGGAGATTTAATACTACATTTTAGTTTTGGGGCTAGTTTTGAGAGTCAAACTTAGGGCAAGGGTAACGCTAGGATTATTATTCCCTAAGCCTAACACTAAGCTATGCATTAGGGTAGACCTAAACCTAACCCTAACGTTTAGGGTTAGGGTTCGAGTTTAGGGTTAGGGTTAGGGTTGGGGTTAGGGTTGGGATTAGGGTTAGGGTTAGGGTTAGGGTTAGGGTTAGGGTTAGAGTTAGGTCTAGTACATCAGTTGAGGGAAGGACTGGACGTTTATTTCACTAATTAGCAATGAAAAGTGTTTGTGTTAAGTACGAGAAAGGCACTAAAGGTTAGTCACGTCACTTAAGGGAGCCAAATACTTGTTTCTTCACTTGGAGAAGAAAACAATACAATTTTTTTATGAACACATTAGCAAGAAAAACAGGCAAAAGACGCTGAGTGCCAGAACAGGGTGACAAATGTTTATTTCACTAATAAAGTGATAAATATTTTATCACTTAAACTAAAAAGTTGTACCCTTAATGCTTTGACATTGCTGAGCAATATCAATAAAGTTTTTGCTCTATTGGTAGGTCACGTGACTAGTTATTAACTAAAATTTTTGTGCCCAGTTTGAGCGTAAAAAACAAGTGATAATAAGTAAAACTATGAATTTTCCAACTTGCGATTGCACAATCTTCTTGCAACGTGTTTTGAATTCTGCGCGTTTCGCATAAAATCTGTCCAATGAGAGGAAATAGGTCACGTGACAATGTTAATGTGTTCATAAAGTCTATTAAAAATGGATTAGGGAAATTTGTGTCATGTCGTCAACAATAGTGTTGCCTAAACATGTCAACATCAAATTGGCGTTAAAGGTCTTTTGCAAACTAGCTTATTTATAAAAATGTGTTTTGTGACGTCATAACCACAAAAGGTGTCATGTGACCCTGGAACTAATTTTTGTGCGCCTGCTATGTTGAAATATAAGCTATTCTGTCCAAATTATCTAGCGCAGTAGTTCTTTTTCTCGATAAAATGGGCTTTTGAAAACATTCACGTTCTCTGCTGGGGATATTGGAGGGGCCTCAACCACCAATCGTGAGAGTTCCTCTACATTTGTGGAAAATTATCTCCCAGATAGATGATTCAGAACAAGAAATTGAACTCTTGAACTGATTTGTGGTCACTGGTTTGGCCCAATGAACCTTAGAAACTCGCATTTAAAGATCGAAAGGGTTAACCAAATAAGGCAGTACAAGTGATGATCTGGATTTCCAAGTCCAGTCCACATTCTGAAGTCCTAGAATTACCATAGTCCAGTGGCGTTAATTGTAATTATAAACTCGTCTACCTTGGCATAAAATTTGTTCGGTTTTTCTCGTCTTTTCGATGTCTTCTTCATCAGCAGAAAACCCTTCTTCGGCTATTTTTAACTCTGAAAATCCTACGGAATCTCGAAGTTAAGGATTTTGCTACGTCCAAATCTACCGCGCCAGCTGAGTTCGTCTAGAAACTATTTTGCTTTGTTTTTGTTGATAATCTCTATCCTGATGAAATCTTTTAGCCAGCGCAATTGAAGGCATTATGCCTTTCCTCAAATATGCTATACTCTTGACTTTAATTGTTCTGGTTCATGGCTAACAACAGCCTTTATTGTCAGCTAGATCAGTACAATATGTACGGCAGCCATTGTTGTCAGATACATCTTGCAATGCCTTATGGGTAACTATACCGTGGCGACACGGAATGCACCTTCCCGCCAAATCAACACATTTTATAAGTCTAAAAGCAGCTCAAAACATTCACACTTTCGTAGGCACGGTGCCTACTGCTTGCCATGTAACTCCCCGAAATACCTTTTTTGTGCCCTTGAAGTGACCTGCTTTTAGACTTGGTCTGTTTTGGCCTAACACAGTCGCAAACCAAGTTTCGATCTGTTGGCGCTTAAGAGCACCCTTGGAATCGCCAACTGCCGCAAACATTCAGTTCTTCGAATGCTGCATGTCAACTTACCGATCGCCAGACTTAAATGATGTCCTCTGACCACCAAAACAGCTATTTACAAGACATTCTGCCACTTACACATTAGTAAACTTTCGGTACGAGAAACGAACTTCTTTAATCGAAATATCAACATCGAGGCTACTGCGTCATATGACTATTTCTCAGGCCAAGACTGCTGGCTCTTAATTAATTAAGGTGGGACTTAAAAACCTAAAAACACACCATGTTTCAAAAATTTTCTCGTGGCTAAGAGTTAACTCCAAACCATGGCAAAGTATACATTTTTAAAAAGCTCAAAGAGCAAAGATTCTGAAAAAAATATTTGTGTACCCTGTAACTGTATTGTAACCTGACACCGGCTGATTAAATCTGCCACCTGCTTGGGAATGCCAGGGCTTACTTGAAAAAAGATAACTACTACAAGAACTGGTCAAAAGGAATAATTTTTACATTTTACAAAAGAAGACAAACAGCTTGCTGGGATAAGCACAGAGATTTTTGAAAAGTGAAAAACACGTGAAATGATGACAAGTTAAATCTGATACAGAAAATCTAGCATACGTTTATATACATAACTTCGACAGAATAATGCACTGGATGGAAAAGTTCTATGCTTATCCCACAGAACGTACTCAGAACAACAAATCCTGAAAATTTTAGCTCAATTGAATAAATCCTTCTCAAGATGTCTTTTCTCGAAGGCGAAAATAACTCGTTTTTAAAAAAAGAGCTTTAAACTTACAGTAACAGTACTTGTCAAAATAAAACTTCAATACCTTAAGATACGAGTTCCGTGAAAAACAAAAACTTCGAATTTCTTTCAGAATTTTAGGTTAAGTCCCCCCTTAAGGAATATTATTATATGGCTGAGTCTCGCAAGGACTGAGAACTGCCAACTTCACGAATATTAGAATGGCTACTCTTGCATGGTACAGAGACTTACGGGACTAAAACAACAAAAATCCACTGAGGTCGAGCCTAGAACAAACTAGTTCTTTAGTTTTAGTTTTCTATGCCTCGGCGCCAAGTTAGAATTTCTCGGCATATTGTACCAATTGCTGTTTCTCAATTAACAAAAGCGAAGAAAAACTGGAAAAGCAAAAATTAGAGTAGTTAAAACCTTCAGCTAGCAACCGTTCACAAAAAGGTTCTAATTGGCTAATAACACAGTTTTGTTTCCTACGAAGGGCTGAAGACAAACAAAAGGTGATACAAGCTAAAAATGGCCGCTGCTGCAATAGAATTCACGGAAGAGCAATTGAACTACTACAGGATTTGTTACGTTGTCACTGATATAATAACTGAGGGTCTCCGATCAATTTTCAAGCAAGAATGGGATAATCGCTATAGGACGACGTTTGGAGAATGGAAAGATGAGCCTAAAAATGGAATGGCCTTCAAAAACGGGGAGTCTCCAGGAAACCAGAGAAAAAATGCCAAACTCCTAGCTACCATGATTAACGGAGACAGAGCAGAATGGGATTGTACCATGCTTTTTTACGCCATTCTTTACTCCGATTGTGTCGGCCACCGTCTCAATCCAGTGGTCAAATCAAACGTAGACGGTCTCAGAAAGTTTAGGAATGAAGAGTTTGCTCACATGGCTAAAGGTCACCTCTCGGATCCAGACTTTCAAATTGCCATTGGTAAAGTTGATGCTGCATTTCAAGGGCTTGGTCTCTCCATCTTGCAAATTCAAGACATCCGAAATCAAAGAAGTTTTCCAACAGAGGAGCTAAGAAGGGTCTTGAGAAAGGTTGATGAGTTGAGACAGGAACTTCAAGAAAAGGAAAAGAAGCTTCAAGAAAAAGGAAAGGAATTACAAGAAAAAGGATACGCACTTGAAGAAAAAGCAAAGAAACTTCAAGAAAAAGAAGAAGAACGACAGGTCCTTGAAGATCAGTTACTCAAAGAAATTTCCTCCTTTTGCATTCTTCCTCCTAAACCTTCACACGACGTCGCAAGTCGCGATTCTGAGGTGGCTGAAATTATGCAACAGCTCAAACAGCTCAAAAGCAGTAATGAAAACAAATTAAGTGTTCTGTACCTCTCCGGGAATCCTGGAAGTGGAAAATCTCAACTGGCCGGCCTTGTAGCCGAGCGATTCTTTGACGAAGGTAAAGAAATTCCGTGTACTACTTCATTTGTAATGACATTGAATGCTGAAAGCCTAGATACCCTTCTGGAATCGTACGTCTCTTTCGCTCGACGACTCAAGTGCCCAGAATATGCAGTTACAAACACCCTTAACTCCAAGGATCGTACGGCAGAAGAGAAGATCACTAATCTGAAGACCTTAATTAGCACAAAAATCGAGCTTTACACGTCCTGGCTACTGGTGGTCGACAACGTCACTAGCATATCACGTGTGCATGCTCATTTACCGGAGTCTGGAAATGAGCAGTGGTTAAGGGGCCAATTGTTAATCACAACACAGGACACTGCGTCTATCCCTTTGACGAATTCTTTCATCGAACACATCTCAGTTAGCAAAGGTATGAAGCCTCGCGACGCCAGTCGTTTATTAACAAAGCTTTCTGGTATAGATGACAGCGAGAAGGGAAAAGAAGTTGCGCAAGTACTGGACTACCAGCCTCTTGCCTTGGCAAGCGCCGCCACCTATGTCAGACAGGTTCGGCAGAACAAGGTAACGTCATATTTTGGCTGGAACGACTACCTGGAGAAGCTTAACAAGGGCCACCGAGGTACTACTGAAACAATCCTTGCTACGACTAATCCAAGCTATACAAACACCATGAGCAAAGCAACAAGACTGGCTGTTGAAAAGGCAATGACGTCCGACAAAGTGATACATCACACGTTCAGTCTCCTCTCGGTGTGTGCAACAACACCATTAAGTCTAGACATCGTGATCAGATACATTCTCAATGTTGATGAGGAAATTAAAGATAAAGAAATGATTGCTATGACAATTCAAAGATGCTCGCTGCTATTATTTGGGGAGGATGAGGAAGGTGGTGCCTACATTCGAGTACATCAGATAGTGAGTGATGTCATAGATTCTTTGATTAGAGGCTTCCCAAAGACTCAACAACTTCAAACTGTAGATGTCGCCGTTATATCATTCATCCAGTTCGTAGAAGACGATCTATCGATAAGGTGGTTCGACCGAGATTCTTTTAAATTCAGCAAGGACCTTGTCCCTCATTTAAGAACCTTGATTTCAAAAACTGAACATTTGTTTCGTGAACGAGATATTTCTCAAAACCCCAAAAGCAGTAAAAGAAATGTTCAGAATTATCTGTCTTCATTTACAAAACTTGGAAAAATGTGCCTCACTCATTATGTATTCGACGCAGCAATAAAGTACTTTAGCCTGGTACTACGATTCGCTCAGCATGTTGATGAATATAATCACAAATATGTCGCAAAGTCCTACAATAACCTGGGGAAAGTACACCGCACCCTGGGTGACCTGGAGAAGGCAAAAGAGTATCATGAACGTGCACTTGCCATTAAACTGGAAAAGCTTGGTCCTGATCATCTAGATGTCGCAAGGTCCTACAATAACCTGGGGGAAGTACACCGCACCCTGGGTGACCTGGAGAAGGCAAAAGAGTATCATGAACGTGCACTTGCCATTGGTCTGGAAAAGCTTGGTCCTGATCATCTAGATGTCGGAAGGTCCTACAATAACCTGGGGGAAGTACACCGCACCCTGGGTGACCTGGAGAAGGCAAAAGAGTATCATGAACGTGCACTTGCCATTAGTCTGGAAAAGCTTGGTCCTGATCATCTACATGTCGCAACGTCCTACAATAACCTGGGGGAAGTACAGCACACGCTGGGTGACCTGGAGAAGGCAAAAGAGTATCATGAACGTGCACTTGCCATTAGTCTGGAAATGCTTGGTCCTGATCATCTAGATGTCGCAACGTCCTACAATAACCTGGCTTTACTACAGCACACCCTGGGTGACCTGGAGAAGGCAAAAGAGTATCATGAACGTGCACTTGCCATTAAACTGGAAAAGCTTGGTCCTGATCATCTACATGTCGGAACGTCCTACAATAACCTGGCTTTAGTACAGCACACCCTGGGTGACCTGGAGAAGGCAAAAGAGTATCATGAACGTGCACTTGCCATTGGTCTGGAAAAGCTTGGTCCTGATCATCTAGATGTCGCAACGTCCTACAATAACCTGGGGGAAGTACACCGCACCCTGGGTGACCTGGAGAAGGCAAAAGAGTATCATGAACGTGCACTTGCCATTAAACTGGAAAAGCTTGGTCCTGATCATCTAGATGTCGCAAGGTCCTACAATAACCTGGGGAAAGTACACCGCACCCTGGGTGACCCGGAGAAGGCAAAAGAGTATCATGAACGTGCACTTGCCATTCGTCTGGAAAAGCTTGGTCCTGATCATCTACATGTCGCAAGGTCCTACAATAACCTGGGGGAAGTACAGCACACGCTGGGTGACCTGGAGAAGGCAAAAGAGTATCATGAACGTGCACTTGCCATTAAACTGGAAAAGCTTGGTCCTGATCATCTACATGTCGCAAGGTCCTACAATAACCTGGGGGAAGTACACCGCACCCTGGGTGACCTGGAGAAGGCAAAAGAGTATCATGAACGTGCACTTGCCATTCGTCTGGAAAAGCTTGGTCCTGATCATCTAGATGTCGCAACGTCCTACAATAACCTGGGGGAAGTACACCGCACCCTGGGTGACCTGGAGAAGGCAAAAGAGTATCATGAACGTGCACTTGCCATTGGTCTGGAAAAGCTTGGTCCTGATCATCTAGATGTCGCAAGGTCCTACAATAACCTGGGGGAAGTACACCGCACCCTGGGTGACCTGGAGAAGGCAAAAGAGTATCATGAACGTGCACTTGCCATTGGTCTGTAAAAGCTTGGTCCTGATCATCTAGATGTCGCAAGGTCCTACAATAACCTGGGGGAAGTACAGCACACGCTGGGTGACCTGGAGAAGGCAAAAGAGTATCATGAACGTGCACTTGCCATTAAACTGGAAAAGCTTGGTTCTGATCATCTAGATGTCGCAAGGTCCTACAATAACCTGGGGGAAGTACACCGCACCCTGGGTGACCTGGAGAAGGCAAAAGAGTATCATGAACGTGCACTTGCCATTAAACTGGAAAAGCTTGGTCCTGATCATCTAGATGTCGGAAGGTCCTACAATAACCTGGGGGAAGTACACCGCACCCTGGGTGACCTGGAGAAGGCAAAAGAGTATCATGAACGTGCACTTGCCATTAAACTGGAAAAGCTTGGTTCTGATCATCTAGATGTCGCAAGGTCCTACAATAACCTGGGGGAAGTACACCGCACCCTGGGTGACCTGGAGAAGGCAAAAGAGTATCATGAACGTGCACTTGCCATTGGTCTGGAAAAGCTTGGTCCTGATCATCTACATGTCGCAAGGTCCTACAATAACCTGGGGGAAGTACACCGCACCCTGGGTGACCTGGAGAAGGCAAAAGAGTATCATGAACGTGCACTTGCCATTAAACTGGAAAAGCTTGGTCCTGATCATCTAGATGTCGCAAGGTCCTACAATAACCTGGGGGAAGTACACCGCACCCTGGGTGACCTGGAGAAGGCAAAAGAGTATCATGAACGTGCACTTGCCATTGGTCTGGAAAAGCTTGGTCCTGATCATCTAGATGTCGGAAGGTCCTACAATAACCTGGGGGAAGTACACCGCACCCTGGGTGACCTGGAGAAGGCAAAAGAGTATCATGAACGTGCACTTGCCATTAAACTGGAAAAGCTTGGTTCTGATCATCTAGATGTCGCAAGGTCCTACAATAACCTGGGGGAAGTACACCGCACCCTGGGTGACCTGGAGAAGGCAAAAGAGTATCATGAACGTGCACTTGCCATTGGTCTGGAAAAGCTTGGTCCTGATCATCTAGATGTCGGAAGGTCCTACAATAACCTGGGGGAAGTACACCGCACCCTGGGTGACCTGGAGAAGGCAAAAAAGTATCATGAACGTGCACTTGCCATTAAACTGGAAAAGCTTGGTCCTGATCATCTAGATGTCGGAAGGTCCTACAATAACCTGGGGGAAGTACACCGCACCCTGGGTGACCTGGAGAAGGCAAAAGAGTATCATGAACGTGCACTTGCCATTAAACTGGAAAAGCTTGGTCCTGATCATCTAGATGTCGCAACGCCCTACAATAACCTGGCTTTAGTACAGCACACCCTGGGTGACCTGGAGAAGGCGAAAGAGTATCATGAACGTGCACTTGCCATTAGTCTGGAAAAGCTTGGTCCTGATCATCTAGATGTCGGAAGGTCCTACAATAACCTGGGGGAAGTACACCACACCCTGGGTGACCTGGAGAAGGCAAAAGAGTATCATGAACGTTCAATTGCCATTCGTCTGGAAAAGCTTGGTTCTGATCATCTAGATGTCGCAACGTCCTACCATAACCTGGGGGAAGTACACCACACCCTGGGTGACCTGGAGAAGGCAAAAGAGTATCATCAACGTGCCCTTTCCATTCGTGTGAAAAAGCTCGGTCCTGAACATCGTGATGTATTAGCTGTTCACCGTAAGTTAACTCAGCTTCAACAGATGATGGAGAGTATGTCGCGAAAAAATCATGTTCATCATACTGGTTATGTATGTTGCACAATACTTTGAACTGATACACTGGTTCTTGTTAGCTTCAAGGTTTCAAGTTATCAGCCCGCTAACGTTCCTATCTTAGCTACATGTTTTTAAAATGGTAAATTTGTTTGATTAGTCATGTTGTTAAGATTTTTTAGATGCATTCAGTGACCGTAACCCTATATTGAGGGCAGACACCATAGCCCGTAGTCCGTATCTGGGGATTGTGAGGCAGGTTTGACTGTATTGAATTTTGTATAAAGGACCCAGATAAATGCGACAATTATTTAAGTTTTTAAATTGTACATTTGCAGTGGTTATGATGTCGGTTTTAGGGGAGTTGGACTTGAATACACATCTGCACACATTTCATCGCTAATTGTCTCGTTGTCTTTTCGCATAATCAACTGATGTTTTTTTTTTTGTTTTGTTTTGTTGTTTTTTTTTTTTGCCTTTTTTTTTAACTTAATTTTGCATTAACTTCATTTTAATTTCAAAATAGAGGCCTTATGTGACACTTAGTCACAAAGTATAATCGAATAATTCAGGCATAACTCCCCCTTAACCTGTTTATTATGACATCCTCTTTTAAAACGTTGCTGATAAATCGTAACATTCACACGTTGTAGGTAAACGCATGCGCCTGAGTTTCATTGTTTCATCGCTCGCACGAAATTGCAAATGAAGTCATCTGCCATGCAAGGAAAATTAGATTTCTAAACATTTTCTACTGTATCACTATTGAAAAAGACTCAGGGCCTTCAAAGCGGTCCATGTTGCAAATTTGAGAACGCCTGAGAAACGAATGTGTCTTAGATGACAAGATATGGGAGTTAGTTCCAAATACATGTCAATAAATCAATTCCTTAGATGTAAAGTAACTGCATTTTTGTAAATGAGTATTTTACTTTCAGTAGAGTCACAGTGGTACTTAGAGAGAGACCGAAACCGCGGCAAAACTGCGTCTTATTATTCACGAAAGTCTAGTTTTTAATCATTTTGAAATTTTTATAATCCCGAATTCAGTTTCGTTAGTTATTAGTAGTAGATATAATTAGATTTTTACAGTATTCTATGTTTTCAAGTTTCTTATGGTACTTTCTATTTTTCATAGTTTTATCAGTCAAGGCTTATGTTATTTAACAAATAAAGAAGCCTGAGCCGTGTATTACACTGTGATAAAACACGACGGGCATTTGAGAACACGAGGGAAATGTAGAAAACTCGAGCCGCAGGCGAGTGTTTTCTACAATGTCCGGAGTTTTTTATCACAGCGTAATACACGGCTTAGGCTTCTTCATTTGCTTTATGATATAGATTTTACACTCGCAAAACACTAAAACACGCTTTTTCTATGTTTTATACTCCGATAAAACATGGGTTTTTAACGAATCAGTCCTATCTGTATTATAAAGCAGTTTAATTTTTTAAAAACTATAAAAAGAAACCTTGAAGAAAACAGCTTTCGTAGTTGTTCTTTGTTTTCATATTATGTTCTAAAGAAACCATGTCCCCGTGCACACTACGTCGGAGAAATTTCAAAAACGGCGTTTTCACTCTGAAAACGCATGAAATGTTTTTCGTTCACACTGCGCCAGAGAAATTTAAAAACGCAACAATCACCGGTACATTTTGCATTTGTGTTTGAGGAAAGCTCGGTCAGGCAAATCACATGATCATCGTGACGTCATCGTTTTCAAAAGGCTATGTTTGCAAAGTGTTTTCTGTCCTCACTGAAACGCAAAGCAGGCGCCAGTTTCAAAATCCTTCGGTTACGTTTTCGAAAAGCTCCGTTTTAGTGATGGATCAGTGTGGACGGTGGGCCTAGCCGTAGAAATACAGCTGCGTTTTTAAGTTTCTGGATCCGACGTAGTGTGAACGAGGCCTCAGCTGTATCGACGACGCGAGCTCTTAACCTAGATTTCCCCTCAAGTCGAGCTCCGAGAGCCGAGCTCGCAACGAGAAAAATTTCCGTGACGTCCAGGAAACTCGGTGTTCCCATGATGAAACGCATGATGTCACGCTTTTCCGAGTTTATAATTTAATTCAAACAAGAAAATAAGTCTCGCCACTCGATTTATCATGCAGTTTAGTAAATAAATGAAGTTGTATAAGAATGTGTTGCAAACTCAAGAAATAATGCGAATGTTTACAAAGAAATGTATGAAAGGGTGCTAGCGTTGCCCTCTGGCATACACTTTTTGGTATAAAGAGGCAATTAAGTTTGGGATCCCATATTTCATAAATTTGCAACAGAATGTTATGAAACTTCGCCTATTTACTGATGTGGGCATGATAAATTGATCTATGAAGGTGGTTATTTTTTCTTTATTTGAAAAATACGAAAAATCGTTGTTATTGCGTGACATAGTCAGAAAGGTTCTTTGAAGCAGCGGAGAATCCCTGGTTGCAAATATACAGTCCGCGTTTTCTATGCACTTGATCATTGATCACTCAATCCCCTTCGCGCCCTTGAGCTCATAAGGTCATATACACTCGATCACTTGCGTATGAAAAAACCCTGCAAACATGATCCTAATGTCCCAAAGATTAATTTCATTGGCTCCCTCTTTTTCTTAATTTTCTGCACAACATGAAAGTAATGACAACGATACAACTAGTGATGTCACGAAGCTGTGTGGTTGCGCCATCATCCAGCGTCCTCTGCAGACGTTCTTATGGCTTGAATGACCAGGGCCACTAGTTTGACTTAACTTGGCCAGGGTCTCTAGTTTGTCTGTGCTAACTGTAAAATGTTTTTACTCTCGTTAAATAAAGTTATTCTTCTTCTTCTTGACACGAACTCCTCCCCGACATTTTGCGGTGGGAGGATTGCGTGACGAGCCTAACCGGCCTCTGCGCAGAGGCTAGTCAATAATAATAATAATAATAATAAATAAATATTTATTAGTCAAGCCGTCAGATGGTCACTAATTTTGGATTCATGTCAGCCAGCCGACTCCAAACGACTTAAAATCTAAATCTTATTAATTTAAGGTACAACCAGGGTAAAATATCTACCCCTCAGTCTATAACTCGTGAAATTCCTGCCTTTACATATATTCCAGCCCGAGGCAAGAAGTGGAGGTTTCCCGTCTAGTTCATAGTCTGAGCTATGGTTCTTGATATTGATTCCGAGTTATACCAGATACTGCTGCAAGGGAAGGATGAATGCCGATGACTGGAAAATAGTTTTTCATTTCAATATTACACTGTGAACAATTATTTTGCATTCAGCCTGCAACCTTTGCTCGCATTGCGGGCCTCTTGGTTGAGTTTTGAGAGACGACTGGGAATGAGTCAACTTGATACTGTCCCATGATGCTCTATTATTCGCCGCTTGTTCCTCTGTCAGCGGTCTCTCGTCTAAATGTAAATACGTTTCTTCGAGGAAAATAACAATATGATGAATGGAACAAATTTAGCTGAAATTTCGGTCGAATTCAGCCAGAAATCAACCGTTGAGGATTTTAAAAGCTGCTGCAAAGATCCAGCTTTTACTCGAAAGATGGACAACGATGTTCTTACCACGCTAAAGATCTTGATCATCGGAGAAAGTGGCGTAGGAAAATCAAGGTAAGCTTACGTATAGTGGATGTGAAGTCGCTTGTAATTATTATGCCACTAACCTTTTTAAGGTTACCAAGTACTTCTTATGTAGTTGAATGTGAATGTAATGTATGTATGGAAATAAATAGATATCGTTTTGTTTTGATGCGGTATGGATTTATAGATGCAGCTTTAAAAAATCATAATTTATGTGAAGAATTTTTTGCGATATTTTGGATGTGCTTTCAAATTTCTACTTACACATCTCCATCTACACTGTACATCTACATCTACATTTAATTTTATTGAGTCAGCAGAAACTATATAGAGTTATCACGATGACTTAAACATAAGAATTAAATTATTACATTAACTAATTAAACTGTTGAATGTAATAGAAAAATACACATGTATTTAATACAAACATTACAATTGAATTAGTCAACTAATTTTTATAACGGTTTCCATGCAAACACAACTTGCTACTAAGATTTACTGACGACATATTTGACCCTGACATTGGAGCAACCATAGGCGAGTGTACATTCTGGTACATAAAGGATGTTACATACCTGTTATACTGAGCAGCAATGGGCAATTCCAGAAAATATCCATACCTATACCACGGACGGCTTTTAGGATTTCCAAAGGGGAGGGGGGGTTCTTTGAACTGGAATTCCGAAGGAATAGGGGGCTATTTACGATTGGAAATCTGAAGGCATGGGGGATTTCACAGGTGGGATTTCTGGAGTAGAAAGAGTAGAGTGAGTTCCTCGAAAACGCTGTTGTTGTGGACTTTTGTAGTTCGTAAAGAAACCACGAACGTATGAGCGCGGAAGCAGAAGACAAGCATCGATTGATCAGACACGTGTTTAGGCTCATAACTTATAGAAGTGAACAGTAAAACGTGGGTTTAGCATTTACCTTGATGAATTTCTTGTCACATGAATAAAATCTGAATATGTGTGACCTTTCACGCGAAAACGTGTATTAATGACTTTCCGTTACACGGGTGAAACAAACGGCTATTAAGCGGGTTACAAACGGGTCACCAAGCCGTTTGAAACGGGTTTCAATGAGCGTTCGAACGGGTGATTAAGTATTCTGAACGGGTAGCCTAACCGTTCGAACGGCTCAGGAAAAATTTGCGAACGGGTAGCCTAACCGTTCGAACGGCTCAGGAAAAATTGCAAACGGGTAGCCTAACCATCCGAACAGCACAGGAAAAATTACGAATGGGTTGCCTAACCGTTCGAACGACTCAGGAAAAATTGCGAACAGGTAGCCTAACCGTTCGAACAGCTCGTAAAACATTCCGAACGGGTAACGGAACCGTTCGAACGGCTCATTAAAGAATTTCGAACAGGTGATCTAAACGTTCGAACGGCTCATGAAATCTTCAAACGAGAAGTCACGAACAGCTTATAAACTTGATAATTATAATTTGTTTTGTTTATTTCGAATGGTGCTGTGCCGCTACACATTTCACTTAAAAATAATTTCGAACGGATGGCTTTTAATCGTTGAAACTGTTGCTGTTACTACTTTATTTCACCACTGAAAGCCAAAGAAAGTAAACTTGAAAGGCAGAGACCATTCGTAACAGTTTGCTGAAGCAGATCGAAAAAGCTGAATTCTTTTATACACGGTCATTTATGGGAGTCTTTGTCAATCCTTTGTCTTTCAGTACAGCCCAAACATAATGCACGCGCAAGAACTTCTTTTTGCGTCCGCAAGCAGACAACTTCTTGCAGCTTCTCCATAAAAAGTCTAAACCTTGTTGAAGTCATTCTTGGTGAGAGTTTTCGTTCATGAATAAATCATTCGGGAGATTTTATCACTGACGGTGGAAGATTTTGGTCACATGCAAGCAACGTGTGAATCGAGAATGTCTCAAAATAACTTTACAGCTTGAGACAGAGATAAGGCCTTTGGCAACAACAGTTTAGCAACAGTACATTTTGTCTTCGCTCACAGATCACGCAAGAAGAAGAAAACTAAAACAACACTTCTGAATTGGGATTCAGAAGCAAAAACCGTTGGATCCCAGGCTAACTACACCGTAGTTCGATTTTTCTATGTGGACTGTTTCTTTATGAGCTTCATTATTTGGAGATGTTTTGTGATTGTCGCGTAATCTGCTAGCAGACTATTCAAGTGATCGAAGGGATTTTTTCCGTGTACGTGATATGAACACGCGAGTATGCGAACAGGTAGAGACAACCGCACGTATGCCTTGATATTTTTTTCCTGAACGGATGATGAAAGCCGTTCAACGGTTTACTCAAGTCGTTTGAACAGATGGATGGTCCAGCGAACGGGTGAGCAAGTCGTTCGAATGGTTGGATGTTTTCAACAAATGGGTGAGCAAGTTGTTGAACGGTTGGACGCTTTTATCGGACAGGTGAGCAAGTCGTTCGAACGGATGGATGTTTTTACCAAATGGGTGAGGAAGTCGTTGGAACAGTTGGATGTTTTCAACAAACGGGTGAGCAAGTCGTTTGAACGGCTGGACGTTTCTACCGAACGGGTGATCAAGCCGTTCGAACGGATGCAAATTTTTTTTGAACGGATGACCCAGGTCGTTCGAACAAATGCAAATTTCTTTCAAACGGCTTTCAAACGCTTCTAAACAGAATTCTGTTCGAAAACGGAAAGCCGTTAATACACGTTTTCATGTGAAAGGTCACATGTATCTTACTTACTGCTTGCAAGTTTCTTGTTACTCCTGTCTCCCGATCCGATGAATGGCAGAAAAATTTGCACCAGTCCCTTGCTTCCAAGGAATGCCTGCCAGATTATTAAGCATATTAGACGGTATTTTTGACCACCAAAAGATTTTAACAGTCTGAATTTGAGCTATTTTGCCTTGTAAACATCAAAACAACACAAGAAAACAAAGAGGAGGAAAATTACCATGAGTGGTGTTTATATTTGTAGCCAAATTCAGACAGGAGTTTGCACAGCCCGGTCACACGCAGTAGGTGTTTTTTGTTGCTGAAGAGTAAAGCTTGTCGCCTGGTGCCGTCAGATCACAACATTGAGGAGGCATAAATTCATGTTCTTTGTTCATATAGGCGTTGCAAGTCAAAAATGTACTTCCAAAAAAAGCAGAAATTCTGAAGGGTAGGGGGGTTCACGATTATGGAATTCTGAGGGCTTGGGGAGGTAACGCATTCTAGAATTTCCGAAGGCAAGGGGGGGTTAAAACAATGAAGCCGTCCGTAGTTGGGTATGGATATTTTCTGGAATTGCCCAATGTTGAGGGTATACACATCCTAGTATAGTCAATCAAACATGGAGAAATCAAACGCAATCAAACTCAACCAGTAGATTGAGTTTGATTGAGTTTGGCAATCCAACAAAATCATACATCAAACTTTGAGTGAGTTCGATTTCCAAACCAATACCTCTCAATTGAACACAACTGAATGCAATCCATTAGATTGTGTTTTATTGAGTTTGGCAACCCAACTCAATTGAACACAGTCTAATGGATTGTGTTCAGTTGTGTTCAGTGAATAAATTCGTTGAACAAAGATCAAGCTATGTGGTCTCAAAAGCACAAAAAACACGTGTTCTACCGTAGTAACTCGAGCCTCAAAAACCTTGTAATTGATTTTCAGCAACAGTTTTGCGAAAATCAAGAGCTCGGAAATGAAACGTTTGATTGAGTTTGATTGACTAATCATTTTTGTACGAGATTGATTTCGTTCAATTGCTGAAATCTATCAAACTCAATCCATAGATTGACTTCAAGTGAGTTTGACAATTTGATTGGATGTGATTGACTATGCTGGTATACACCCCTACATGTATGCCAACCATCCCAGTTTTTCCTGAAATCTCCCAGATACACTGTACGGTTCATACAGACCAAACCTCTCCGTCTACCACACAGATCACCAAATCTGCCAGATATCAAAGAAAGCACTAAAAGTATGTTACTGGCACACTTATTTTGGTTGATTTTTTCCCTTTTGGGGGGAGATTTTTATTGATGTTTGACATATTTTCGTGGTTAAATCTGTCGAGTTATTTGGGCTTACGATAGTCTTCAGTGAACAACACGTGTTTACTTCAAGACGCCATCTTTAATAACCAACATGCATCTCGCACGTAACTAACTTGAAGAATACTTCATGTAAGCTAACACAACATCTCCCCCCATTGTTCAAGAGTATCTAGGGAACGAACCAAGCATGAGAAGACTGACAAACAATATGGAATCTTATAACACAGCGTCATCTCAAACTAAACCTAGATTCTCTCTAACTTTCAGCGATGGTTTTATAATTCTCTTAGGCCTAGTAGCAAGAATGGGTGTTACAGGGGGTACTTGAATGTCTCCCTTTGTAACGGGAATGTCCTTCCGAATAGGTGTTGCCGCTTTGTCTTCTGCGGGAACTTGGTTCACCATTGGTGTCGGTCGCTCATGTTGCTCCTGCTGATTTGGCAGTGGAGTAAGGTGAATACGGTTTCTTCTTATCGTGCTTGTCGGTGTTTCAACTTTATACGACCGAGGTGTTGATGCTGCTTCAATGACTTTTCCTGACCGCTGAAGGTCCTTGACGAAAACTTCAGTACCCGGTCCAATTGAAGGCAAGGGCTTGGCTTTGTGCCTGGTGTTGAACAGTGTTTCCTGCTTCAATTTGCTCATGCTTTCTCGAGCATGCAGGTTATCCAAGTCAGGCCACTCTGGGTTCAGCTGGGTGTGGAATAACGGAACGCTGTTCCTAATCTGCCTTCCCATCAGTAACTGGGCAGGAGAGAACTTGCATGCTAGTGGTGTTGAGCGATAGGCTAGTAATGCTTTAGCAGGGTCTTTTTCCTTTGTTAGAAGGATTGTTTACAGTTCTAACTCCACGCTCAACTTCTCCATTTGCTTGGGGAAATCGAGGACTACTTGTGCTATGCTTGAATCCCCATTCCTTGGCAAAGTAAGAGAATTCTACACTGTCAAACTGAGGACCATTGTCAGATCGCACTTGCTCTGGGATCCCATGTCTTGCAAATATTGACTTAAGTGCTCTAATGACCTCCCTTGACTTTGTAGTCTTCTGCATGGCTGCTACTTCCACGTATCTTGAGAAGTAGTCTATAACAATAAGGTAGTTAACGCCTTTCAGCTCGAAGAGGTCTGTGGCTACGATTTGCCAGGGACGGTCAGGTAAGGGTGTTGTGATAAGCGGTTCAGGCTTGTTGTCCCTTTGAAGAGCGCAAACTCTGCATTGTTGCACCAGATCCTGGATTTCTCGGCTGAGTCCTGGCCACCAGACAGAGTTTTTGGCCCGCTCACGACACTTAGTGATTCCCTGGTGTCCTTCGTGGATCTTATCCAGTATCTCAAGACGCATGGAAGAAGAGATCACGATCCTGGATGCTTTGAGCAGAATGTTCTGCACCACAGACAGTTCACCCCTGCTTGACCAAGAAGGTTTCATTGCATCGTTTAATGAATACTTGTCAGGCCATCCCTCACAGCAGTACACTTTGATCTGCCTGCAGACAAGATCCTCCTCCTGTGCTTCTATGATCTGCTGTAATCGTGCGTCTGAGGCAGGCAGTGATGAGATCACGCTTCCAATGTGTGCATGCATTTCGTCATCGTCAATTGTTGACTTCACTGTCTGGCTTCGGGGTTGGAGTCTTGAAAGCGCATCGGCTATGTACATCTTCTTTCCAGGAACATGCTTGATCTCCTTGAAGTGGAATTTCATCAGTCGCATTCTAAATCTTTGAATTCTTGGTGGAAGTTGATCCAGTGTGTGAGTACTCAGGAGTGGCACCAGGGGTTTATGGTCTGTTTCCACAGAGATTGATTTTCCCATAATGTACTCCCAGGATCGTTCGCATGCCCATGTCAGCGCTAGGGCTTCTTTTTCGATTTGTGCATATCTTGTTTCAGTGGGCGTTATCGCTCGCGATATGAATGAGACTGGTCGCCAGGAGTTGTCAGGTTGGAGTTGAAGAATTACCCCACCTAGGCCAAAGGATGAAGCATCAGCTGCCACTTTGGTTTCCTTTTTTGGATCGTACAGAGCCAGTACTGGAGCTCGTGTGAGGTCAGATTTGATCTGCTCAAATGCTTTCTGTTGGTCACTTCCCCATGTCCATTGGTTCCCTTTGTGAAGAAGGTCTCTGATGCTCTTTGTCTTGTCAGCGAGGTGCTCGGAAAACTTGCTTAGTTGGTTCACCATGCGCAGAAATGTCCTCACTTCTTGCACGTTCTGAGGTGGCGGTTGGTCTGCAATTGCTTGTAGCGTTTCAGGATCTGCCTCAATTCCACTGAAGCTTATAAGGTGTCCAACGAACTTGACTCTGTCTGTGCTGAACTGGCATTTGTCTAGGTTGAGTGTCACGCCAGCTTCAACCAGACACTGCTTCTAACCTCTGATCGTGTTCAGTCTCATCTTTGCCATGGACTAAAACGTCATCTATGTTGCATTCCACGCCATCTAATCCCCGGAGGATCTGACTCATATTCTTCTGGAATTTCTCAGAACCAGAACTGATTCCGAAGGGCAACACATTGAAACAGAAACGGACCCATGGAGTGATGAATGTTGTCAGTGGTCTTGATTCCCACGCTAGCTTTATCTGCCAGAATCCTGAGTTGACGTCAAGTTTAGGGAACACTCTGGAACCTGCCAATCTTCCGAGAGTTGTGTCTACTGCGGCAAGTGGATGGTTCTCCCTCTTGATGTACTCATTCAGCTTGCTCAGGTTGACGCAGACCCAGACCTTGCCATTGCTCTTCGGGGTCACCACCATGGGAGCGCACCAATCAGTGGGTTGGTCAACTCTGGATATGACTCCTGTCTCCAACATCCTGTCTAATTCTTCTTTTGTTTTCTGATACAAGGGGAAGGGTACTTTCCTTGGAACTGACACTTGGAAAGGTTTAGCATCTTCTTTGAGTGTGATACGGTAACTGTCCTTCATGACACCTAGACCTTCGAACAACTTGGGGTATTTGTCTGCTACTTTACTCTTGTAGTCATCACTGCTCAGGCTGTCAAGTCTGCTTATCAGCTTTAGAAGTTCAGCTTACTTTCTTCCTGGCAAAGGTCACTCCAACTCTTCTATTACATACACTTGCTCCTTAGCAATCTTATCTTGCACTTGCAACTCTGCTATGAAAGTTCCTAGACAGCTCAGTTTCTGTTTACATGGACCCATGAGTAGCCTGGTGGTCTTGCTAAGTGATGGAACTGGTTGCAAACTGTGATACAGGCTAGGTGGAATTACTGTTACATCCGCACCGGTATCCAATTTAAATTCTGCTTGCAGTCCATTCAATGAAACTTTAGCTTTCCATGAATCTTCTGTACTTCTTTGGGCAGCAGATAGTTCAGTGAGTTCACCTAGGAAGAACTCTCCTTCTTCTTGTCTCCCAGGAAAATTCACTTCACCCACTCTCTTGTCGGATTGAGATCTGCAGGCCTTTGCCCAATGTCCTACTTTGGAGCACTTGTTACATTTCGATTCTCTGGCTGGACATAGTCTCTTTGGGTGTGGTTGACCCATGCACCTTGAACATTCTGCTTCAGGAGTCTTCCCATTTTTAGACTTGGGTGGTTTCTTTTTCTTCTTCATATCTTCTTTAGAATCTTTTCCCTTTGCTTTGGACAAACGATCAACATGCGCTGGTGGTGGGTCAGATTTGGTTTCCTGTAGGAACATTTGCTGCTTTTTAACTGTCTCCGACTGCCTGGTTTTTGTAATTGCTTTCTCTAAAGTCAGCTTGGAATCCAGTTGCAGTTGTTCAGAGAGCTTCTTGTCTTTTATCCCTACCACGATTCTATCTCGGATGAGATCGTCTCTTAGTGTTCCAAATTCGCAGTATTCAGCAAGACAATACAAATCTGTTATGAAATTATCCACTGACTCACCATCTTATTGACTTCTCAGGTTGAACTTGGCTCTTTCAAATATTACGTTTCTCTTTACCACAAAATGAGCTTCAAACTTGCCTTTCACTACATTGTACTGCTTTGCTTCTTCAGTTGTCAGTCCGAATGACACTACGATGTCGTCAGCTTCTTCGCCCATCGAATAAATCAAAGTATTCACTTGGCTCTCGCCGTCCTTTTGGTCGAGTCCAGTCGCTTTTCGAAATCGTTCGAAACGCTTGATCCAACGGGACCATTCTTCGGGTTTGAAGTTGAACTTTTCAGGTGGTGGAACTTGGTAACTCGCCATGGGTATTTGTTGAACCATGGGCTGCTGTACAGCTGCGGCGACTTGTGGTTGTGCGGCTGGTTGTGCGGCGTGAGCGCCAGCTTCGTTCGGCTCTTCAACTACTTGAGGTTGTTCAGCTTGAATTCCAGCCTCGTGTGCATCTTGGTCTCCCATATTTCCGTTTTGTCTGTTTCTTCTTCAGTTTAAAGGCTATTGGGAGCTTCCCGTTGCCACCGTGTCGAGTTATTTGGGCTTACGATAGTCTTCAGTGAACAACACGTGTTTACTTCAAGACGCCATCTTTAATAACCAACATGCATCTCGCACGTAACTAACTTGAACTACTTCATGTAAGCTAACACAACAAACATTTATTAATAATTCTTGAAATGATGAAGACCTGCGATAGAGTTTGATGTTTTAACTTCTTTTATTACAATGTGAGTTCTCACTGAATGGTTTGTCAAGTTTCTGAAGCTTCAAGCGCCCTATTCTCTCAGGTTCCACTCCAGGAGGGGAAGTGTGTGCATCATAGTTATGCTACCCTCCTCTGCCCCTCAGTCTTTTTGTCCAGTTTGCTCAACACTTGAAAATTGAAAAACATTTGTAGTGGTTTTTTGATGTATGTGGTTGTTTTTATAGACCTTGGGAGGTGCATTAGAAGAGTTTATTTTCTCACCAAGACTGGACAATCAAGTCAGCTGTTTCTGTGCTCTTCAGGTACAACCTACATGGATATTGCACTTGAAATCTATGCTGCACCAAGCAAAATATTAATATTTTATGGCTTTATGTCACATTGTTCTGCACTAGGTTGTGACAGTGTATCTTATCTAAAGCACAAATTGGCTGCGATGTTACTTGCTGCTGTAGGACGACAAGCTGCATGGCGACTCCATCACAGTTTACTCCAGTAACAGTTTGTACAAATGTAAGACCCCAAGAATCCACATGTTAATGAAAACTTGCCTTGAGCCAAATCAATCCTTCGAACTAAGGCAGGTTCATATTGTACTTTTTTTGGGTGTTAATTTTCAAAGTCACTTTTCTATAGAGGCAGCTGGCTGCTTGTGAATAGTATGTTTCCATCCCTGAAGGTCACCAGCCCTCATCTTGATCAGATATAACTTCATTCCAGTTGGCTAATGATCCATGATTTATCTGTATTTAGAAAACATCCCCATGATGATATGTGTGCTGATTGGTTTAAAATGGTGTTTCTATATCTTGATAGAAACACAGAACTGGCACAAGCTGGTGACATAATGATGGCACAAGCAAAGAGAATTTACATTTTGATGATCAAAGTAAACAAGCTGTTTTCTTTTTTTCACATGGTGTTTTCTAAAAGAAATAGAAACATGTTTTCTGTGTTTCTACTGAGTTTTAGTAGAATTATACTAGTGTACCAATGCAAATGCTGCAATCTGATTGGCTGAGCTACTTGTATACTATCAGCCATTAGAGTGCAGTGGCTGGAGGTCATCTACGAAATGGTGATGTTTTTTTCTTTTTAACAAAGTTTTGGAGGAACATTTTGATGCAAATGGATAATTAAATTCCTGAGAAGACTAAAAGAAAAACATAAAATTAATGGCTTTTTGGCTTTAAAAATTGTGAAATTATTGAAAAAAAAAAGTAATGCGCACGCACAACTTCAATTTCAAATGACGATTCAATCTGTGCAATCCTTCTAAGGTACAAACTTTAATAATACATCGATAAGTAATTGGAAACCATTATTTGAAGTAAATTTCAGTTAGAATTCTAGTAATTAAAAATAATTAGATTATTCACTCTCGATTTCTGTGAGGTGATAGTTGATTTGGTCTTTGGCCTCATCAACTATCACCACTCGTGGAAGTTTGGGAGAACTCTAGAATAGTGTGTCAACACTTGCCTGTCAGCTCATGTTCCTACAGCTGCATTTCCTGTTCTCCCAAACTTCGACTCATGTTTCTATTTATCAATTAGACTATGAGCTCACAAAGAAGAAGCTGCCAGTTTTCTAACAAGCGCTCTCTGCTACAATGCTCACTATAGTGAGTAGCATAGCCAATCAGAGAACACCTTTCATGATAGAACGCTAGTAGATTTATACTAAATCTCAATAGGAACACAGAGAACATGTTTTCTGTTTCTTGAAAAGGATATCCCAAATGAAATACTTGCTATGAATATGCAATCCAAATCTCTAAGTCTTATATGCTATGACCAACAAGCTTAACTTTAGCCAAGCATTGAACATGTCGTATTATGCCAGTGGATTAGTCCTTCCAGTCTAAATGTAGAGTAAATGTCTAAAAGTAATAATTATGCAATTCAGGGCAATTTTGTGATTTATTGATGATTGGTATTGTGGAATTATTTTAAATTACAGGGCCTTGTTCATTCCTTAGAAGGCTCATCTCTGGCAACAGATCCTAACATTCGTGTTATAGCTTTGTATGACAATGAGGAGGTAAGCTGATAGAGTGCTTTTCGATTGAGTAAAGCCAAAACCAACGTAATTACTCTCACTAATCAATCACAAAGAAAACAGACAGTCCAGTGAACCAATCAAAACTCGAGGTAATTGCACGTAGGTGACCCACAGCCTAGGAAAACAAGTGCGAGTGAGTCACGATTGGTTTTGGTTTTACTTCTGTTTGGATGTAATGGTGGCATAAATTTTTTAAGCCTGTCCTGTGGTGTAGCGAGCCAGTGATGGAAAACCGTTTACTTTTTGACACTCAAATGAAAACTGCTCAATGCAAGTATACAATAAATTATTGTAAACAAGTGGTATAGTTTATTTTTTTTAGCAACAAGTAAGTTTTTCGAGAAATTTAATGGCAAACATTTCTGTTGTTACAATAATCACCCTCTAACTTGCAATTAAATTAAATGAAGTGGCTGAGACAATTTCTAATTCCCTCTGTGATATGCACTTACCGGGTGCTCAAGGTGCGGGCTCCATGCTAACAGAGCATATTTTGCGCCGTCTGTCAGTGGGTACGTATTTGAAACATTTATCATATTTTGTTATTATTTCATCACAATTCATTTCTCACAACATATATGTGTACCTTTTTGGAGTAGGAATTAATATTCGGACCGTTTCAAGAATACATTCTTTAATAGGATAGTTTTTAAGTACAATGTAGCTTTGTAAATAGTGTACTTTTTGTATTCGATTTTTGTATTTGTTTCCATGTAAATATCTATCTTATTTAGAGACATATTGTAGCCCATTAACATTGTTATTTTTAAATGTAACATAAGATATGTAATTTTATCTTTTGAACAATAAAGACACTTTATTTATTTATTTATTTATTTATTTATTTATTTATTTATTTATTGGGATGACATACAAAGGGAAGTATAACCTTTGAACGTCGAATAACTCATGATTGTTCGTGTTCTCAACAATGCAGGTGGAAACTCAACCAGTTTTGAGGAAGCAATTCCAAAGTCATTTCTTCTCAGTGCCGACCAGGCCCATGCAGTTCATCCAAACTATTCGTATGTACACTGTATAATCCAGTAGTTTGCTTCTAGTATTAAACTGATGTGTCATAATACATCTCTTATTTTATGTATGTGCGGTAGACAATGCTCGTGTTGTACTGCAAATCGGCGATTTGATTGGTTCTCCCATCAATTGGTTGTGAGGCGCGGTGGCCTCATGGTTAGTGCGCGTTCGTCTCCGGATCGAGCGGTCCGGGTTCGAGCCCTGGCCGTTGACATTGCGTTGTGCTCTTGGGAAAGGCAACTCTCACAGAGGCTCTCTCCGCCCCGGTGTGCAAATGGGTACCGGGGAACTTAAATGCTCAGTTAACCCTGCGACGGACAAACATCCCATCCAGGGGGGAGTAGAAATATTCCTGGTAGCTTCATGCTACAGAAACCAGGATAAGCTTCGGCCTGATGGGCCACTTGGCTCGAATGCAGAGTTAAGCTCATCAATGACTATTTGGCGATAAACCACAAGATTTGTACGTGCATTGCCATGGGAGCAAGAGTCCTTCAGCTCAACCTGTGAGCAACAGGTTGCGTGGAAATTGCCGAACTGGGAATTGCGCTAAAAACTCAAATTTGATCCACAATTAGTGGCTTGCTTTTCAAATTTCTCACACAGTATCCGAAATCAACCGTTCCTAATTTGCTATCATGTCTTGTTGATAAAAAGTCGACTGTAGATTAATTCTTTTCTCCCTTTATGACATTGAAGTCACTGTGGTATTATTTCATTTTACATAAGAAAAATGAAAACCAGAACTTTGTAAAACTGCAACGGAACTCGGCAACTTGTAAAAGCTAGAGTTAATTTGAACGAAAAGTCGCCAGTTCTTTAATACAACTGTCAATCTACGTAATTGGAACATTGCACCGGAATACTGTAGTGTTTTCTTCAAACGATCTTTCGTTTTAGCTCTAGAAAGTTTCTTTCGTCTCAGTATTGTTATATATTTTCAATCGTGCAAAGCGTTCAATATTAGCTCGCTGGTCGCTATTCAATAATAAACATACACTGTCAGTCTTGAATTTGATCACCAATACTTGCACAGTTTGATTTCATCATTTGTGAGGATCTGTCTAAATAAGGAGTAAATTAATAACCGAATACAATGTAAGAGTATGCGAAGACTTACTCCATAATATCACGTTTTGGCAAGACGTATTTTGATGTGTTTATGTATCATGATTTTTCTTTTCAGAGATAAACACGAAGAAAATCATAAACCTGCTCTCCATAAGGTGAGAAATAACAGAACATTTGAATAACTGACTTTTTCTTCAGGTTAAACCGGATAGTTGTAAGATGAAGTTTCAACTTTACTAAAATATGATTAGGATATAATCCAGGGATTATTACAGTAACTCTACAAAAACTTGTACAGCTCAAGGTTGTGATAATCAATTGTCCTACACCTTTTTGTATTGCCAGTGGGTGGGTGCCTACAGAACCTGGATAGTGAATAGCAGATAGTTAACGTGGAATATTAACGAATCAGATTGGATGAGACAATGGTTAGCCTGGGTAGCACGCACTTGCATTGAGTCATTAATTATCAATTATTATTATTATTGACAGCTATAACCAGTCTCGAATCAGTGCTACTTTGGCCTGCTAATGGGGTGCTGTTTAACAATTACTCCACGAGTACCTCTTGGATATGAGATGGTAGATAGCCAACGAGGCGCGTAGTACCGAGATGGCTATAATCAGTCATCTCATATCCAACAAGCACGAGTGGAATAATCGTTTTATTTAAAACGCCCCCAAAATATAGAAAACTAAACTAAAAAAAAAAAAAAAAAAACGGTTCTCACACACTGAATGCCATTTGTCCGCCACACGACAATGCAACAGCACTTTATTGACAATTCTATCAACATCGATATCACAACATAACCGAGTCGGAGTCAACAACAGGATAAAACTACCCAAACGTTGATACACTTCCATAAACTTTAGGCAAGAATTTGCTAAGGGGCGAGAGCGTGGGAAAACTGTTGCACTGTCCAGCGAGAAAAGAAAACTGAATCACGTGACTGAGCGTGAAACTGACATCCTGACTCGTACCCAGGTCCCCCATTCAGTATGAGAGAACTTCATTTCCTGCCTCTTTCGCAAGCTCAGCCGGCAGGAAAAACATGATATAAGACTGCCAGAGAGTTTTAATAAACTACTTATTATTTGTTCTTCGCTAGTTTCAGACAGCTGTGGTGTCTAGGTGTTTAGCAGGGAATGAAAAAATTTTGTTTTTGTCGATGCCCTGGCGCAGTGAATGCTAGCAAACTTATTGACTTGTTTAGCGTAACTGGTTTACTTTTAATTCCAACAAGGGCCCAGTCATAAAGATTAACAGCAATCAGCGATATGCAACAACAGCTGTGTCGTCAAGTGTTGTAAGGCTGATCGCAGAGAAGAGCGATGTGCCAATACAGGTATAGAACTTACTTGTTTTGAAGGCAATGAATTTGGAAGAGACCACCAACTTAACGTGAGGATACATGTGAAGACGCATGTAGCTTAAGAGAGATTAGTGTTTGGCACGCGTGCGAAATGTAAGACAAACACGCGAGTCGATTGTGAAAAACTCGAGTTTCTGGCCACTTTGTGCTCATGCATCAAACATTATTGATTGATTAATTGTTTGAACTCAAGACGGATAGAGGGACGACTGATCAATTGTTAGATTGGTTGATTGATTGATAGATTGGTTGATTGGTTGATTGATTGATCGATTTATAGATTGATTGATTGATTGATTGATTGATTGGTTGGTTGATTGGTTGGTTGGTTAGTTGGTTGATTAATTGATTGATTCTTAAGTGTTTTTTTTCTTGCGTCCTTGTATCACAGGAAGTTTGTGTACGAAATGATTCTCCTTATGGATCCACTATTGGACCAATACTCTCCGCCAAGCTTGGTCTTTTGACTTTAGGTTTGTGATTTAGATACTTACGCGTTCTGCGCTGAAAATAAAGAGAATGATCGCCAAGCAAGGAGAGTTTCCTTCAGGGAGTAGTAAGTTACACTCCTGAGGAACTACCTTTTTGTTTTTGTTTTTTCAGGCTTTTCCTGCTTGCCTTTTAGTACATACGTGAACTTAAGCTCGTTTCACCTGGAATACAACTCACGGTCAAGTCGTGATTTCTCTATAATGCCATTCCTAGAACTGATAGAAACTAGCTAAGAGAATTGATATGTTCATATTCTTCTTTGTTTAATCTGTTTCTAGATATCGGAGGCCCGCAGCTCGCTATGCACTCCATCCGTGAGATGTGCTGCTCATCCATTATTCACCAAGAGACTCAACTTTTCCAGGTGACCGCTTCGAATTCTGTCAAAAACTGCTCTTTTCTTCCGTTCTTTGAGTTGTCACGCAACTTAATGCTGTGTTTGCGTGACAAGCCAGTGAACTGGATCCTTTTTAAACGTTTTTTAAGGAATAAACAAATCCAATATTTTAATTGTTCTATTTTCTCCGCAGAATTACTTCGAGACACTTCCATCCGTGCTAGAGTCTGTTGCAGGAGCTGACTAAAATCAAACGAGTGCCATTGCTTGAGTTAGTCACGGTTACTTAACGATGTTGTAACTCTCCCAGCAATCTTGATCTCTCTTTCTCTTTCTTTCTACGTTTGTGTTTTTATTCATCGATAGAAAGTTTAACACTAAGGAGAGACGGTTTTTTTGTCAAGTTACCTCTCTAGTCTAGTAATTTATCAGTGAACAAACGAGAGGAACATTCTTGAACATCATGGAAGATGTAATACATCAAACACGAAAGACCATGTTTGACCACATTTCCAAACACTGAGAAGAGCGTTGAAAATAAGACGCGCAGCGGAATATTTTCGACGAACTTCGAGTTGTTCGGAAATGTGGTCAAACACTGTTTTGAGTGTTTGATATATCTTCTCAATCGAAACTAAAACTAGGCAGTAAACGGAGAGATAAAATCGTAAAATCTACGCTAATTAAAATCGGATATCCACATCAAAGAAGCAAAACTACCCCATGGGATTAAAAGTGAACGTAATTACTGTCAAGTTCACAGCTTTATGCATCAGCAACAACAATGTACTTTGCTCCACAGTCCATGGCTTGTTGAGAACTGTGGGTCAATTTGTCAGGCCGGCATTGCGCTTGGCCTTCGAATGTGTCCATGGCGGGTCCTGGCAGCATAACTACTAAGTCTGGATGGCTCTGGCTTTATCGATTCAGGGCTTTGTAGCATACGCTATGGGGGTGAATTTGGTTTGGAATTTGGCTTGAAATTTAACTGAAAGGGAGCGCTCAACCCTCCACTGTTATTCTGTGTAGGAATTGGGGCGGGTCAAGTGGCAGGCAGTCCGGAACCAAGTGTACAGCCTTTACTTCTTCTTAGGAGTGAAAAACCAAAAATCGATAAGGTTTCAGATCGAGCTGAGAAGCGAGATGACAATAGAAAAGACAACAAGGCATTGAGGTATTTTTTAAAGTCAATTTTATTGCCAAAATATCATAATTTCAGCTATAATGTTGATTACTCTTTTCCCCCATAAAAACCTTAAGTTTATAAATTCAAACCGTTGTAACACAACGCCTCCATATGCTGCAAGAAGAGAGTCATGTTTTGCATATTCAAACTTGGTCGTTATGTAATACAATATGTTGGCTGTATACGTCACGTTTTGCTGAATGTTCACATAAAAGCGAAAAAAAAAAAAGGAAAAGAAAAAAAAAAAACATAAAAAAAATCCTTGCATCGTGAGCTTGGGCCACCTGTGCTTGATCCAACTGCCACTAGGTCTCCAAATATGCAGGAGAGAGGAGAATTGGTAATTTTACACCTTCAGTTACATGACTTTGAACTCTCGCCAACACTTCTTCTCTGATTTTTTCCACTCTTCCCTTTTGTACTTAAAACAAGGCAACATCTCTGTACCTTAAACAGTAAGGTTCCGTCCACGTACTATGAAAATGTAACCTGTTCTTTATTCAATCTGTTCCAAGTATTTGCTGCATGCCATGGTAGATTGGCTTCATAGTTTGTAGACATGGTAGTGTTACCTGTTAAAGTTGAGTAAAGACTGATAATTACATTGAGAAGGAAAAGGGCCATAACTTCAACTCGTCTTGGTACTATTGAAAATGTGGTTAATTAAGTCAATCTTTTTTTGATCTGTTAATTCAAAAAAAAGCAAAGGCAAGTATCTATTTAATACTGCCAGTATTTTTATTATTGAGGCATTAGCATGGTGAACTGTCTTATATTTAGTAAGCTGGTGACATTGGCAAATTTATCCTGAAATATGCTGCTTTGCATACAGTTCAAACAACAAAGGACTTACCGTGAACAGTGGAAGAAGTTGTTGATTTCTTTGTGCTTTGTCTCGAGTGCCGTGACAAGTTAACAACGTCAAGACAAACACAACTTGGTGCTGTGGAGAAATTAAATTAAGTGTTAACACTTAATTTTGCAGGAACTTGTTCAAACATTAATTTTGTTTATTTAGGCAAAAGGCCAACGAACATTTTTATTTGTAATTTTTAATCCTGAGTTTATATGTTTCCCAATGTACTAGTTTTTTTTTTTTTTTTTTTTTTTATTAATTATCTATTTTTTACAGCACGCATACTTACATTATTAATTACAAAAAACTACGTATAAAACTACAACAATACAGCTACTTACGCTAATTACAACTTGCTCTAATTACAATGCTTGACGGAACAACAGTATTATTTAAACCGCTTACGTTACACTACTTTTTAATCGCGGACAATTACTACAAATTTTTACTACGGTTACTAGAACTAGTGAAAACTGCAAAAAAAAAAAAAAAAAAAAAAAAAAAAAAATGACAAAAAAGCGACAATTTACAGTATATTTAGCTATATTTACAGTTTAACGTGCACCTTTGCTCTGCTAGTTTCTATTTCTATTTTGTTTTTAAGGATAGCCAAGAAAGCGTCTAAGAAATAATCTTCCTCATTTTTTGAAGCGGTGTAAATATAATATTTTGCAATTATTGTACAGAGGTTTAAACCGAGACACAGAGGCACGGTGTCTGTGATGCCGTAAAGTATTTGTGCTTCAGAGAGCGTGATTACAGTATTGTTTTTTCTGTACCACCAATCAGTAAACTCTGTCCAAAACAGCTGGACGTTGGGGCAAGTTACGAAGAGATGTGTAATTGTTTGCTTTTCAGCACATAAATGACAGCGGTCGTGCTCTTTAATACCGAATTTATGTAATGCAGCATTGGTGGGTAAAATATGGTGTACAATCTTGAACTGAAACATCGAGAGTTGAATATCTTTAGTGGCCTTGAAAGGCATCATGTACGTTTGATAAATTTGCTGGTCGTTCAAATTAGCTCTTTTCAGTCTTTTTTCGGCGGTGGCAGAAACGAACTTCTTTTCAACAAGGTAGTTAGTAGCAAGTTTGCAAGAGAGCTTCTCAAGGGGAATTCTATCCATGTTTGTAGGTTCCTTCGAATGCGGCTGTAATTTGCCTTTCAAAGTTTTAATCCAGTTAGATGGAATTGCTTGGCATGTACTAGTTTTGCCTTTTTAACTTTTTACCTTTTTTAAATTTTTAAATTTTTAAATCTTACAGGACCCCTTTGATAACAGTACTTTATAGTACTGATGGGTTAATCCTGTCTAAAGATTCGTTATTATTATTATTTTTTATCATGATTTCTTTTGTCTAAACTTGATGAATTATTAATGAGTTTGAGAACATAGTTTACCTTGACGTCACGCATTAGGTGTAACCACTACGTTGAAACAACAGCATTGCGTGACAACCCAACTAGGACAACTAGCAGTAAGCTGAGCCAAGAGATGTTTTCTTATCTTGTGGTACTCAGGGTACTGGGCCAAAACACGGAATAAGGCAGCTTGTGAAACAATAGAATGTGATGTTAATAAATGTAAAGCCAATTGTGCTCAATACATTCTGTGTTGCTGTTTACAGTAAAAGCTCCATCCGGGATTCGAGATCGCTCCCTCTCGGCAGTCCCTCCTCTCCCCAAGTAAAAGCGAGCGTCCTTGGACTGTCTGAGAATCAAGCTGTTCACGTTTCACGACATTGTGAGAAGGGGAAAGGCGAGAGAAGAAGGAAAGAGGACTTATTCACACAAATCAGCTAGCGCGCGAAACTGATGAATCTTCAAAACAATTGGTTTGCTCATTGCTTGCCTACATCTTTTACGGTGCTTGATCCGATTTCGCCGAGGAGGTAGCGTGGCCGAGTGGTTAGGGCGCTGGACTTGAAATCCGGAGGTCGCGGGTTCAAGTGCCGCTGTGACCACTTAGCCGGAGTTGTTTCTCGGTAGACCCTAGTTCAACTCCTCGGTCATGCTTGTAAATAGCCAACTGCTCTGCTTCCCGCCAGTTGGGAATTTTAAGCCTATTATGTTAAGTTGATATATTGTTTCTTTCAGTTTAAGCGGCATGCCTGTGAACTAGGTAGGTGTAGCTAAGCGCATTGACCACTATAAACAACAAAATTTTTTTGCGGATTCGATGTTACATCGGGTTAATTTCAAAATTGGTGTTAACGCCACTGTAGTCAAAAGATGCGATGAAGACCTAATTTCTCATTACAGTATTAATATGTAATCAAGCAGACAGGTGATGGGAATAACGAAATCGTCAATTTAGGGACTTCATTTTTTATAAGGTAGGGGAGGGCTGATGGGATTTGGAGGTGCAGGGATGGCGCAGTGGTGACAGCACTCGCCTCCCACCAATGTGGCCCGGGTTCGATTCCCGAACCCGACGCCCTAAGTGGGTTGAGTTTGTGTTGGTTCTCTTCTCTGCTTCGAGGGTTTTTCTCCGGGTTCTCCGGTTTTCCCCCCTCAGCAAAAACCAACATACAGCTGATTCAAGCTGGCTGTAAGCTGTGCTCCAAGGTCACACATGGACCGTATAACGGCTGCCAGAGGCGCCAATGTATGCTTTCGGTTCGACCTTGTTGAGCTGCGTCGTTGCTGTACTTTGCGACGGCGATTAGCCGCGACAATTATTATTATTATTATTATTATTATTATTATTATTATTATGCCAAAAAATATGGCATAAAAGGGGGAGGAGGGGGGGGGGCTGAAATAGGCGTCACTTTCTATTTCGGACTCTTATCTGTCATCACCTTTGCTAAACCAAAGTTGTACTAGAAAAATAGACTAAAGAAAACCCCATCGAGACGACCAAACGGTGGCCGCGGCCGCTTTAATAATAGAGGTAGCCGCTTTATAGGGCTTTATTTGCAGTATTTCACTTACTAAGAGGTTAAATTCGACTACAAAATGTTAACTCGATAAACACATTTTCTGGTCAGCATTCGGCGGAGGTGAAGAAAAAACTGGTAGCTAGAAATCTCATGTTTGTCGTATCAAAGTTCCAGATAGTAATTCTATCTTTGTTTAAAGAACGAGGGCTAGGGACGTCGCTTTCAAAAGCTCCCTTGTATAGGAGACACCAAAATGTAAAGAGCTTTCGTCAGTTTTGTGTGTTCTTGGTAAACTGGGTCTGTATATTAGAATCCTTTGTTGATCGGCCGCGTATAAATTCTTATGACATTCAAGACGAACTTGGTGTTAATAGTTTGACGAGAAAATCGATGTTAATCACTGAAGATTCTTGGTTAAAAGGTCAGTTGAAAAATTCCATAAACTTTCTAATATCTATTCTGTATAAGGTCTATAAGTAATAGCAACCTGATCTTTCACGCAATCGGCAAGCATGTAAAGAATGTTTTGGCCGTTATTTTACACTTACAGTGTACAAAACACTGAATAACTTTGAAACGCTATCTTCACTTGACGTCATGCGTGTGATTCGCGTGACGTATGTTTTCATTTCCTAATAGCTCACGCAAACTAAATCACGCCTAAAATCTAGAATTACTCGACTTTGTGACATTTGGCTGTAGCTTGTTTGTTCCGTTAAGCTATGTATCCCGTGAGGCCTTGTAAGTCACGCAAACCTCTACAATGCACTGAAATGTCCGGGTAGTACTAAGCGAACCCGGGCGGGGGGGCACTGCCACATATGGGCTATATAGGTATGTGCCGCTGTGAAGGGTATGGTTTTCAAGCAGTTTACTCTAGGATAGGGTATATAAATCAGAGCGTTTGGGTCTAGAATAGGGTATAATTTTTCACAAAACTGACTAGTTGGTTGAAGATTTTATCTAGACTAGGGTAACCAGGAATTGCCACTCAAAAATATAAAAAAATCAAATCGGCAAGTTTAAATTTACGCAAATCAGCCTCAACAGTGTCGATAGATGGGGGGATTTGGGGAGTTTACTCTAGTATAAGGTAGCAAAATTCAGCTGAATTAGCTCTGGTATAGGCCAAGGGTTCCAGGGGCACATCCCCACCCAGAAATTCCCAAAGTACCCCCCCCCCGGGTAAGCGAACAGCTACACAGCATGCCAAGCTAAACGGGTTACCACGACGTCATGAGATTATCACGAGCTGTGTGGGAAAGGTTTAGCTTCCACTTTGGAGTTCCTGATTTCCTTGTTGATTGCAGACTGGTCTTAATCGTGTTGCTACTTTGCGGAATTGCTCCTGAATCTTTCCGAACGGTGAGTATACTATAATTTACATTGCTACTCTGTGTTGCATGTTTTGTCAGATAAACTAACTAAATCAAACATAATTTGCATGCAGATCACAATCAAAATCCTTTATTGAAGATGTTTTTGAACCAGACGTGCCCGCGAATAATTTACTTCATCTAAGAACGCCTGATCGCAAATTCAAAGTACAGTTCACTTATAGCGAACAAAAGATTCCAATTAGATCCCATCGGTAACTGTTTATGTTTCCGAAAACAATCGCTCGTGTGTAATGAAGAAAATCTACGAAGTCGTCAGTCCTTGTTACAACCGAAAAGACTTCGAGAGAGGGACGAGACTAATCATGAGTGAAGGCATGTGATCGAAAGTCGAATCCAGTGATCTCCGGTAGGGCCTTTTTCATTCTGTTTTTGTGATTTTAACACAAGCAAATTGATTCGCGGAGCAGTCAGAGGAAAAAATTAAGCCTTTAGTGCCTGTGTGTATTCTCTAGTCGCGAGCTCGATTTTACTTGAGTTCCAAGTTTGTTAGCGACAACATTCCTGAAACGACTCGAACCCTACAATATGAAGAATAAACTTGAATAAATCAAGTGAAAACTTCTTGCGTGAATACCAGTGACGTCACAAGGTCCTTAAACTCGGTTCCAGAGCCCGGACACAGTTTTGCTCCAAAAAGTCGATTTCAACAGCTAAAAGAGCACTTTCCGTTAGGATTTGACAGAAATAAAGTTCACCATTACTTTAAGCACGTTTGAAACTATTGATTGGGATAATAAAAGAGAGTACGAAAATTTTGTTTCAGTGGCACTTTAAAGACAAAACATATGACGAAACGAGCAAGGAATATATATGGGTTATTGACCAAGTGTGAGGTCAAGATGGCTGGATATTGGCCAAGTTCTTCTTTTGCATGTTTATGGACCGAGACGGAGTCGAGGTCCATAAACTCGCAAAAAAAGAACAAGGCCGATATCCAGCCATCTTGACCGAACAAGCTTGGTCAATAAAGGATTTATCATATGGCTTTCAGGGAAATTTTCCTTATGGGACACGGCAGGTAGTCCCGAGCGGGCAAGATAACTCCATCTTGCCCGCTCGGGTAGCCAATCACAGCGCCGGATTTGATTCATCTTGCCCGCTCACGGAGCTAGCCGTATAATAATCCACAATAATGCTAATGTTGGTAAAAGGTGACCGCGGAAAAGCGACTGCATGACACTCGGTATGTTTTTAGATGACATGTTGTCACATATCAGATGGAAAACAGTCTTTATTCTCTGTCTGCATTCTGTACCCAGTCTGCAGTTTGCATTTTGTACCTAGTCTGCATTTTGTACCCGGTCTGCAGTCTGCATTTTGTACTGACCGATTGGGGTAGCATATGATAATACCTATTCGATTTTCTTCTCCCCAGGCGCTATTTCATGCTTTGTTTTTCTCAGTACCATATTGGACTTTGAGGCACAGCCGGTAGAAACTAAAGTTTACAACCATAACACTTCCTTACATTTCCCCAAATTGTTCCCTTTTCTTTGCCTTTGTCTGCCATGTTGAATTCTTAGGCGGGTTACCTCTTTACACTCGTCCCCAGACTCCCGTTCCCGGTTCCCCGATCCCCGTTCCCCGTTACCAGTTTTAGTAACATCCATGCAAATATAACGAGATGTTTTTGTTTTTTAGTTACAAAGTGTAATTTGACACTCTTGTTTTTCACAAGGGAGTAAATTCAATTAAAGCGGACAAATTGTCACCACTCTTTCCCATGAGATGTTTGCTATCTTTAGTAACAAATGGTAACTTAACACTTTTGTTTTTTATATGGGAGTAAATTCAAGTAGAGCTGACAAGTTATAAGCTATTGTTCCCAGGATATTAAACAAAAAAAGCTTCTTTTTACGTCTCTGCAGTAGTAGTTTAATAGATTTATTTGATGACATTCGTTTCAGTTCGATATTTTTAAAGGTAAAAAATGTTCAAATTTTCTTTGAAGACTGCACGGCACCAAGTTAAAGTGCAGTTTAATTAAATCAGACTTTGAATGTGTCAGCTAGAGGTTTTTTTCTCTTTCTTTCTATTTTCGGTGAAGTTGTGTTGTGTTGTACAAAAAGTGTAAACTTATGACTCATATAAAATGTGAAAAAATCTCTGAATTAACTTGAGCAAAAATTCCTGTTGGAGGTTGGAAGGGTTATGTGATCAGTGAGTGAGGGAGTTATGCATGTGCACATGTCACACCAATCACAGTGCGGGTTGTACCAAAGAACGAATCAAATTGCCTGTTAGAAAATAAGATGGTATCTACATTAATCTGGAGACGTGTCAGATTACTGTAGTTTGTTCAGTCAAACATTTTATGGCTTACTATTTAGCTATCTTACCATGACCCATGTAACATCACATGTGCATCATAAATTCCCAGTTTGTTTCTTGCTGTACATCACAACCAAAAAAACTTGTCAAATTAACCAAGTCGTTACTGCAAACAGCTCTATGAATGCTCCTATCTCTGACACTTCACACAAAAAAATAACTCTTGCACGCCTTGCGTGCCTATGTTTATCACAGAGAACTCGACAGGGCGAAGACTTCCTCACACTAAATTTTTTATGTGTATGAAACTATAATGTTATTACATTTTGCATTACAGAATAAAGGTCTTAGCCCAATTTTTTTCGTATAGTACTATCTCACTTTGCTGCAAAATTTGCATAAGTGTAAATACCAGGGTCAAGGTGGAGTGTGAGAACTCTCCCGGGTTTGAGACCATTCTCCTCTTCTGCTGTTTTTTTTTTTTTTTTTTTTTCTGCGGGTAAGTTGAAATGTTCTTTTTTTTGTCATAAAATCTGCTGGCAAACAATGCCAGTGCACTGCTATCAGTTCACTGTCTCCCTCACATCAATGAACCCTCCCTCCACGTACACCACATATTGCCACCTCGTCAGAGGTGCAAAAAAAATCAACTAGTGAAGGTATCGATAAGGTACTTTTAAAAGGACTGCAATTCAAAATTAAATTCTGAAAAACTAAGAAAGCAAGCTTAATCAGAGATGTGTAACATTTAATATTTTTATTTCCCACACGCGCAATACCAACAATAAAAATATATTTGGCTTGGTTAAAGAAATAACTTTGCGTTTGGCCAATGCTTCAACACGCACTTATGCATATTAAATTTTCATATTAATAAAGTACATGACACACCAAAAATAAACCATCTCATGATTTTATTTCAATTCTGCTTGAATCGCTCACAGAGATCATCAGATTTTATTTCGGCTAACGTTCTTTTCCCTTGGTTATTGAACGTGGGACAACAGATCAGATGTGATCTGCATAGCAAATGTACCTTCTTGTAACGCCAGTGTGGTCCTCAGACAGTAGCTCGGGCCCTACTGGGGAATATTGGCCCTCGGTTGTTTTTGCACGGACCTCGCTGTGCATGGTCTGTACTGCCACAACCTCGGGCCCTATTCCCCAGTATGGCCCTGGCACTCGGTTAGTAAGAGGTTGACATTCCACTTGTCAATGGGGTAGAGAGGTATATTTTTCACTGCACCGACTTCTATCAAGACTGTAGCTTAGATATATCAAGGAAAATAAAGAATAAATAAACTTTGTTAAAATTCTCATTCTCGTGAGGATTTACGAATACTTTTCGTGCTGTTTACATGATCCGCGGACCAAGGGCCTGCAAGCACAGTCACCTTTTTTCGAATTATAAGGAAATATCACCGTTTGGAACTTGCCACTTTAAGATTGTCGCAAGAAACATAAAAGCTCTTCAGGGAGAATTTCAGCTCGTTAAGTGTTGATGCAGGTAAGATATTTGAGATTATAACTTTTAATCGCGGATCAATTGTACATATTGTTTACATTTTGCAGGTAGAAGATTAAAATGGCTGATATTCTAGATGCTAACGGAGTGCGTTTCAACCGTGGTGACTTAGTGTGGACTGTCAGCCTGGCTGAAGCTGGTCTCGATGAGTTGATTGACAATAAAGCCCCCAATGCTGTTGTTGCTACGTAAGTTAGACTTCTGTAATCTATTTTCCATGTAACATTTGTAAATCAAAAATGGTTCAAAACTTACATAGATTCCACGTATTAAGAGAAATAATATAGATTACCAAAGTATAGGAGTTCCTTTATGTTTAAAGATCTTATGGGAATGGGTCACTTAACTGTTATCTCAAAAACAGACACTTTTCCAAAGGAAACAAATGTGTAATTCAATTCCTTAAATATCAAAGTGGGTATCATTTTAAGATCATGTGGTGGTATTTTATAGTACGTAATACGGATTTTAACACTCTCATCATCACCAAATTACTGATTCACCTCAATGATGAAGTATCCTTGTTATCAAATAAACTTAAATAGGAGAAATACAACAAAGCCCTTTCTCCTTGGCTGGTGGCTGCCACAGGGGTCCCTGTTCCTGATAATTGATTTTTGTAGAACCTCTACACTAATGAGCCTATATTTTTAAGGCCCTCTGGACCTGATCCCCAATAGAGATGACCAATTCCCAGAACTCTAATTTTAGTATAAGTGCTCTAAAATCAATATCACTGTATTTCCTGATCTCCCTCTCATCATTTCAAGTGCTCTATCCCTGATCCCTGATCCTGTGACACACCATGGTGTGTGTTTTATCGCACTTTTTGACTAATATAACATGTTCAGGTGCTGAAAAGAAAACAGGAGTTCCACTATGTTATATTTGGCTCTTTTAGGGGAGTACAGGCTATGCCAAAATCAATTCTCTAGAGGAGTTAATTTACATTGCTTGTAGAGTAAATACATCCAATTACTCCCATATGAGAGTAATATTACTCTTTTGGCAGAGTTAAGTTACTCCTACAGTAAAGTAGAAATACTCTAGGATACATTAAGGGGGGGGGGGTAAAGTTTATTTTACCCTCTGAAAGAGTATACATCACCCTTAACTTTTTGTGAGTGGAACTAACATTTTGTTCTATGAATACAGGTTCTTCCCTTTGATAGCAGTTTAGTGACATAACATGACCCCACCTGGCACACATGTGGATTTTTGGTAGAAATCTGGTAGAATCCACTGCATGTGGATTCTACCAGATGTGTACCTCAAATCCACGTGTGTGCCTGGTGGGACACTTTTCATCTTGTGTCGGGACCATGCAGGATCCTTTTCCTTGAAACTGGGTATGCCCAGGCAGGATTTCAGGACACATATTTCCTGGGATTGTCATACTTGCACTCCAAACCCAAAAAGTTCAGCTTCTCGTATAAAGATAGGTGTTGACATGGCATTTTTGATTAAAGCACATCTGGGCTCATCACGAGGAGGAGTTTACTGGGGTGTGTGGGCTTCAAGACACAACCAATATATTCTGGCGGTTGGTTTTTGTTTGGCTGGTTTCTTTTTCCATTCTAAAATTTCTCTATATTCTTTATTTGTTTCAGGACCAAGATCCTGTTCCTGGAAACTGGCAATGCCCGAGCAGGGTTGAAGCACATTTGGGCTCGTCACGGGGAGGAATTTACTGGTGTATGTGGTGTCCAGGATATGAAGGGGGCTGGGCAGAAAATACTGGACATTGTCAAACTGGGTTGGTGCTTTATTGCTCATCATTGTTTATATTCTTAGATTCATTATATTAAGTAACTGCTTCATTCGTCTACACTTTCACAGCTATTTATTGGCATTGTAATATTGGATGAGTGTTATAATGTACATTGTGAAACATTTTTATGCATTTTTCACATATTTGCTGTCCCTTAAAATCTCATAGCAATGCACTTTGGAAAAAAGCATTTATCTGGGATGTGGAAATATCATAAATGTGAAATAAGCATTCCATAACAAACAGGGCTCAAAAAAAACCCCATCCGGTCGTCCGGGACAAGTAGATTTTCCCTTCGGGCAAGTAACTTTCTCTCCTTACTTGCCCCACAGGCAAGGACCCAGGCAAGCCGTTTGCTGACTAAATTTTTGATAACAATTTTGAGAAGAAAAGGTAAATTTTAGGCTCAAGGGTAATCAAGTGTTTAGATGAAGCTTGACGAAAATTCCAATTTATAGCGTTGTTTCGTTGATTGTGTGACGCGCACTCACGGCTCAGAAGTGGTTGCCTAGTACATGATGAAAATCTTGATCAAATTTCTTTTCGGGATTAAAAGTAACTGCGTAGGGCACGAAAACGCTGTGTTTATTTCTTAAAATTTTAACAATTTTTTTGTAAGCATTTTCCAGTTTCTCTGTACAAAACTTAACTCAACAACAATATATTAAAGCTGTAGAAATTGTACGCGAAAAGAAGCCGCATATTTCTATCACGAAAACGAAGCCAGCATTTTTGATACTAAAATCCAGGTAAATCTCTGTTTTCGGCAAAACAGAAAGAGAGAAAATGTGTGATTCTCCCCAGAACCTGCTACTTAAAGGTCCTTCCAATTCCGCTGAATGGCGGGGTTGGTTCAGTGGCCTAGTGGTAAGGCATCTGACTGGTAACCAGGAGACGCCGGGGTTCGATTCCCGGCTGAACACATTTTCACTCATTTCTTTGTTGCTTCGATTTCTGTTCCCATCATACACTACTATTAATATTTGTCAGAAGTCACTGTGAATCGCCTTCCGAAGGGAATAGGTTGGTGATCCAAAGATAAAATGAGGCAGTTAGTTGTAATTATTTCCCTGCTCATCCTATTCAATTATTATATATATATATATATATATATATATATATTTATATATATATATATATATTTATATATATATATATATATATATATATATTTATATATATATATATATATATATATATATATATATATATATATATATATATGTCTGGATTTATGAAAACGGTGTTAAAGACTGAATCAGGTGTTTTTTGATTTTTTTTTTTTTTTTTCATTTCTTTGTTTTTGTTTTCTGCTTTCGCTATGACAGCAGCTTGTAAATCTTACCTAGCATGAAATGTAGGAACTCCTTGCCGCATGTTTCATTTATTTAGGTATTTTTTTTCATTATTTATCGACCCTCCCCCCCCCCCCCCCTTTTTCAATTTGCGTTAAGTTTAACCCAGGCTACACTCGCCTGAATTCAGTTCGCGCGGTGACTCTGACAAGGAGCGACCGATTAGCGTTCTGTATTTGCTGTCTAAAGGAAGTCTGCCCGAGGACATCATTAAGTCCAATGAAGGCCCAAGTCTAACGATTTGCTAGTAAGCGTCGTCCATTATCGTACCTGAGGCGGGCCTGAGGACATGTGTAAACTGTACGGGTCACATTTAGTCCCGTAACAGAAGGCCGTTTGCCCTGTGGCGATAATGTTGTGCTTGCTTTAGACAGCAAAAATCTTTCGCCACATCAATTTAGGGCTTAGACGTGCAACGGACTAGACATTTCTAGCTGCTGTTGGCGTCATTTGCTTTGAACTTTGATGTAGCTAAAGACTTCGAAAAAAAATCTGTTGAAATCTGGATGTGCCATTCCGCGCTCGACAAAATTGAAGTACATCCGGGACATTGCTATTTGCGAGCAAAACATGGCCACGAGGAGAGAGAAGAACATGAGTTCAAGCGCTGATCGTGAGTAGAATTTCCTTGTTTTATCAATTTTAGGCGTTCTCGGCTTAGCTAAGTATCAGAACTGTCTGTGATTCGCTAGCGCGGAAGAAATTTATTTGCGTGGCTTCCGGGCGATAATTGACGTAACGACAACATGTTGAGTGTTCGCTTACTGCTAACTATGGCCTAGTTTGTCTGAAGTTCAATCGATTCTCGATGTAGGAAGCTCTTGTTCAGTCCATTTAGGACGATGCAGGCCTTTAGAAAGCGATAGATTAGCTCTCCGCCGCGGTTTTGATATCTGTACGTTCGTGTTGATTTAGACTCCAATTTCATGTTAAAAGCACTCTTAATTAAATTGTACAATTCATGATTCAACGAAAAGACGGTGAATTTAGTCTTCCTGGCTTCAAAAGGCATACAGGAGAGTTATTTGCTGTTATTTGAGCTACGATAAGCCTCGTGGAAAGCTAGCTCTAGGACAGAATTGTAGCAAGTTAGATTATCAGTGACAAGTCAAATTCTATGGCTATGTTTTTGCGAATCCGGTCAGATATTGAAATGAAATGTCACGTAACGGCTACTTTTTGGCTGAAATATAGAGGTAAATAACCGATTCCACTGCTTAGCATGCTCTTGTTAGCGTGACTGGCTAATTTAACCCACAGTAAAGACATAGTGAGGTCATTTAGGTGAAATCGCAGAGGTCAAGCCTGTCTAAATTAGTGCCGCGGCGAACCAAATGATCAATTTAAGCTCTAATTTAGTTTTGTTTGGCTCGTTCGACTCATTTTGCAGCGACTTTAAAGGCTTGTATAGGCATGGTATGGACTCTATTAAGAGTACACGAGGTAGATAGCACTCTCGGTGCGACATGGCCATATTTATGTACATTTTCTAACCGTTTTTTCAAAAACATGCCCGCTATTTTGGTGCAAAGTCTTTAACACGGTTTTCATAAATTCAGACATATATATATATATATATATATATATATATATATATATATATATATATATATATATATATATATAGGAAGTCTGTGTTTCGATTTTTCCGTAGTACAGTGCTCGATACATTAAAATAGAGCGCAATATATATATTGAAAATAGAAACAAACTACACTTTCATCCCGACAAGCCTGTTTCGTGATCGCTCACTCTTCAGGGGATTTTAATGATAAGAATATTCAAAACCATCGGTTAAATACTATTAAAGTTACATAATTACTGCTGCAGAAAATTTAAATGTTTAAATGTTTAGTTGTTACGTAGTAACGCTTTGTTTCTGTGGCGGCAAGACGATACAAGTTCGTTACGTTTGTTAAGTGATGATAGGTCAGGTCGACAGATGATTAAAAATTTCTCTTTGAGACAGAGATTGCATCTTTTACTTGAGCTGTTGTAGGATGAGCTAGATGAAATGATACGCCATGAAATAGAGTGGTCAATGTTGCTGTCTTTAAGAGTCCAGACGTGTTTGCTGAGTTCGGTAGAGTTCCTGTGTTTTGCGTGACGGAATGATGCAGTGTGGTTTCTGTATCTTGTCTTGAAGTCGTTTTCTGTTAGCCCGATGTATGTTTCTGAGGTGTTATTGTCGTTGCGTGTGACGGTGGCTTGGTAGATGACTGATGATTGAAGCATTGATTGAAGCATCAAGAAAGAAATATGCCGCGTCTTTAACCAAAATGGCCTACGCATCACAATTGAAGCCAACAAACAGATCATTAACTTCCTAGACGTCACCTTTAACCTTAATAACAGCACCTGCAAGCCCTTCACAAAACCTAATACCACGCTGCAGTACGCTCATCGCGAGAGCAATCACCCGCCGATCACCACAAAAAACATACCCGCCGGCATCAACAAACGTCTGTCATCCCTTTCATCAGACAAAGCATCATTCGACCAAGCCGCCCCCCCCCCCCCCCATATCAAAAAGTACTCGACGAAAGTGGATACCACTACACTCTACGTTACGAACCAACCACGACTACTAAACGGAGAAACAGACAACGGAACAACATCCTCTGGTACAACCCTCCATTCAGCAAAAACGTCAACACCAATATCGGTCACAGATTCCTCACCCTAGTAGACAAACACTTCCCTAAAGACCACAAGCTTAGAAAAATCTTCAATCGCAATACCATCAAGATTAGCTACAGTTGCATGAATAACACTAAGCAAATTATCGACAACCACAACAAGTGTATTTTGAATTCATCCAAGCACGCTGATGAAACCGCCGAAAACCCTGTTGACAAGAAATCGTGCAACTGCCGACAAAAGATCACATGCCCACTTAACGGAAAATGCCTTCAGTCATCAGTCATCTACCAAGCCACCGTCACACGCAACGACAATAACACCTCAGAAACATACATCGGGCTAACAGAAAACGACTTCAAGACAAGATACAAAAACCACACTGCATCATTCCGTCACGCAAAACACAGGAACTCTACCGAACTCAGCAAACACGTCTGGACTCTTAAAGACAGCAACATTGACCACTCTATTTCATGGCGTATCATTTCATCTAGCTCATCCTACAACAGCTCAAGTAAAAGATGCAATCTCTGTCTCAAAGAGAAATTTTTAATCATCTGTCGACCTGACCTATCATCACTTAACAAACGTAACGAACTTGTATCGTCTTGCCGCCACAGAAACAAAGCGTTACTACGTAACAACTAAACATTTAAACATTTAAATTTTCTGCAGCAGTAATTATGTAACTTTTATAGTATTTAACCGATGGTTTTGAATATTCTTATCATTAAAATCCCCTGAAGAGTGAGCGATCACGAAACAGGCTTGTCGGGATGAAAGTGTAGTTTTTTTCTATTTTCAATATATATACAAAAAACGGTTATAAAATGCCTCAAGCCAACAAAGAATGCCACTGCGTCAGGAGGATCAATGAAGATTCACAGTCCAAGCCTCACCGCAAAAATGAATTTAAAAACGTTTGATAAAGCAAGGACGGACAACTTCTGACGGTAAAAAAAGTTAAAAAGTTAAAAATTTAATAGAAAAACGTTTCGGTCTTAGACCATCATCAGTTACAAGAGAAAAAGGACGAAAACTAAGTTTAAATACGGTTACAGTGTGGGAGATTACGTAACGAAATGAAAAATACAATATTGTGCTATTAATACATCGTGATTAATACAATACAGGAAGAAAATGCAAAACGAGAAATACAATGCTGTACTATAAATTGCGTCATACAGGGTGATAATTAATAGACCAAACGAAAAGAATACAATACTGTGCATAAATTACATTATAGAGCGTGATAATTGCAGAACTAGGTTAAATTCAACCTAAAAACTAAAAGAGTTAAAATAGATAAAACGGACTCTTGCAATGCGGTAAATATAACGGGAAAAATAGTTTGCAAAGATAAGGAGTTGAAAAAAAAAAAAAAAAGAAGAAACCTACGTTTACGCTGGACAAGGTTAATAACAAAATCCCAAATCGAGGCCTTTGGAGCATTAAAGGGTTGACAAACAACAAAATCCCTGGAGGGGCCCTTAAACAATAAGCTGTAATAAGATCCCAGGCAGGGCCTTTGAGCATACCTAACGCCCAAAAAGCTGACAAAATCCAAGGAAGGGCCTTTGAACTGCCTTATGGCGCGAACGCATATTTACACAAGAGAAAGTTAATTATAACAAATTCTGTTTTTGGAGTGAAATTCTTTTCTTTTATTTAAGCCATGGGGAGCCAAAGAGAACAGTTGAGCACTCCAATAAGCCTCTTTCGTAATTAAAAACCTATCGATCTCGTCTGAGTCATTAGGGGCCTGCACCTGATCAATGCATTGGAATTCAAAATCATCCAAGGAGTGTGGAGTGTGGAGTGAAAAGAGTGTGAAAAGAATTTCACTCCAAAAACAGAATTTGTTATAATTAACTTTCTCTTGTGTAAATATGCGTTCGCGCCATAAGGCAGTTCAAAGGCCCTTCCTTGGATTTTGTCAGCTTTTTGGGCGTTAGGTATGCTCAAAGGCCCTGCCTGGGATCTTATTACAGCTTATTGTTTAAGGGCCCCTCCAGGGATTTTGTTGTTTGTCAACCCTTTAATGCTCCAAAGGCCTCGATTTGGGATTTTGTTATTAACCTTGTCCAGCGTAAACGTAGGTTTCTTCTTTTTTTTTTTTTTTCAACTCCTTATCTTTGCAAACTATTTTTCCCGTTATATTTACCGCATTGCAAGAGTCCGTTTTATCTATTTTAACTCTTTTAGTTTTTAGGTTGAATTTAACCTAGTTCTGCAATTATCACGCTCTATAATGTAATTTATGCACAGTATTGTATTCTTTTCGTTTGGTCTATTAATTATCACCCTGTATGACGCAATTTATAGTACAGCATTGTATTTCTCGTTTTGCATTTTCTTCCTGTATTGTGTTAATCACGATGTATTAATAGCACAATATTGTATTTTTCATTTCGTTACGTAATCTCCCACACTGTAACCGTATTTAAACTTAGTTTTCGTCCTTTTTCTCTTGTAACTGATGAAGGTCTAAGACCGAAACGTTTTTCTATTAAATTTTTAACTTTTTTTACCGTCAGAAGTTGTCCGTCCTTGCTTTATCAAACATTTTTAAATTCATTTTTGCGGTGAGGCTTGGACTGTGAATCTTCATTGATCCTCCTGACGCAGTGGCATTCTTTGTTGGCTTGAGGCATTTTATAACCGTTTTATATATATATATATATATATATATATATATATATATATATATATATATATATATATATATGTCTGGATTTATGAAAACGGTGTTAAAGACTGAATCAGGTGTTTTTTGATTTTTTTTTTTTTTTTTTCATTTCTTTGTTTTTGTTTTCTGCTTTCGCTATGACAGCAGCTTGTAAATCTTACCTAGCATGAAATGTAGGAACTCCTTGCCGCATGTTTCATTTATTTAGGTATTTTTTTTCATTATTTATCGACCCTCCCCCCCCCCCCCCCTTTTTCAATTTGCGTTAAGTTTAACCCAGGCTACACTCGCCTGAATTCAGTTCGCGCGGTGACTCTGACAAGGAGCGACCGATTAGCGTTCTGTATTTGCTGTCTAAAGGAAGTCTGCCCGAGGACATCATTAAGTCCAATGAAGGCCCAAGTCTAACGATTTGCTAGTAAGCGTCGTCCATTATCGTACCTGAGGCGGGCCTGAGGACATGTGTAAACTGTACGGGTCACATTTAGTCCCGTAACAGAAGGCCGTTTGCCCTGTGGCGATAATGTTGTGCTTGCTTTAGACAGCAAAAATCTTTCGCCACATCAATTTAGGGCTTAGACGTGCAACGGACTAGACATTTCTAGCTGCTGTTGGCGTCATTTGCTTTGAACTTTGATGTAGCTAAAGACTTCGAAAAAAAATCTGTTGAAATCTGGATGTGCCATTCCGCGCTCGACAAAATTGAAGTACATCCGGGACATTGCTATTTGCGAGCAAAACATGGCCACGAGGAGAGAGAAGAACATGAGTTCAAGCGCTGATCGTGAGTAGAATTTCCTTGTTTTATCAATTTTAGGCGTTCTCGGCTTAGCTAAGTATCAGAACTGTCTGTGATTCGCTAGCGCGGAAGAAATTTATTTGCGTGGCTTCCGGGCGATAATTGACGTAACGACAACATGTTGAGTGTTCGCTTACTGCTAACTATGGCCTAGTTTGTCTGAAGTTCAATCGATTCTCGATGTAGGAAGCTCTTGTTCAGTCCATTTAGGACGATGCAGGCCTTTAGAAAGCGATAGATTAGCTCTCCGCCGCGGTTTTGATATCTGTACGTTCGTGTTGATTTAGACTCCAATTTCATGTTAAAAGCACTCTTAATTAAATTGTACAATTCATGATTCAACGAAAAGACGGTGAATTTAGTCTTCCTGGCTTCAAAAGGCATACAGGAGAGTTATTTGCTGTTATTTGAGCTACGATAAGCCTCGTGGAAAGCTAGCTCTAGGACAGAATTGTAGCAAGTTAGATTATCAGTGACAAGTCAAATTCTATGGCTATGTTTTTGCGAATCCGGTCAGATATTGAAATGAAATGTCACGTAACGGCTACTTTTTGGCTGAAATATAGAGGTAAATAACCGATTCCACTGCTTACCATGCTCTTGTTAGCGTGACTGGCTAATTTAACCCACAGTAAAGACATAGTGAGGTCATTTAGGTGAAATCGCAGAGGTTAAGCCTGTCTAAATTAGTGCCGCGGCGAACCAAATGATCAATTTAGCTCTAATTTAGTTTTGTTTGGCTCGTTCGACTCATTTTGCAGCGACTTTAAAGGCTTGTATAGGCATGGTATGGACTCTATTAAGAGTACACGAGGTAGATAGCACTTTCGGTGCGACATGGCCATATTTATGTACATTTTCTAACCGTTTTTTCAAAAACATGCCCGCTATTTTGGTGCAAAGTCTTTAACACGGTTTTCATAAATTCAGACATATATATATATATATATATATATATATATATATATATATTGTGCATTTTGATTATTTCAGGTCACTATGCGACATTCGGCTTCCAAGAGAGCAAAGCCAAGCCTGGAGAGTTCGCTGTCTTGTACCAGATAAACGAGAGCACGTTTCTGCAGCTTGTGTATGGGTCGAATGGGTTCGTTGTGACGTCATTTCCTATCACTGGGGAGGGAAACACAGTTGCAATCAAGTGGGACTATTGATGGACAGATTTGATTGTATCACACATTCTTGCCTTGTTAAGCTGTTATCATACAAACTATGTGTGTAATTGACTATGTTAGGTTCATTATTCTGAGAAAAAAACCCTTAATTTTTACAAACATGCTTTGTTTTGAAACAAAAAATACCTGATTTCTAACAATCAGAAATACCTGATTTCTAACAATCAAGGAACAGGCACTGCCATATTGATAAAGATTTAAGATTCTGAAGAATTACAATTATCAAGCAGACAGTGAAATGACAATCCAACATGTAGAAAGCCAAGGACCCCTCTCCCATCCCTGGCCAGGCAGGTTAGATCGATTTCTAGCAGTAAACAATATCCAGCTGTAGTTTATCAGAAGGACAACTACAGCAAAACAACAGGTTATCAAGAGGCTGAATAATCCTTGATTTACAACTAAATCGGACGCAAAAGTGGATCATATATACAGGGATGCTGCTTTGCAAAATTGACTTAGACTTGTAATTTGTCAGTATCCTACAATGCTTACCTTAAATGAGAATTAATCAATGAAAAATGTTACATCTTGACAGTGAACTTGCACGGATTGACCTGGAAGATGACAACAACACTCATTTATACCGAAAGCTTTGTTGATGAACTATGAAAAGCACACAGCTGAATTCTGATGAATTCGATTAAACCGGAAGTGATCTCACTGCAGTTAATAGATCAACGAGCCATACAAAAATAATCAGACGTGTTTCTGCTGTTTACGAAGAGGACAACTGATTGTCTCTAAACTAACCTCGCTGCAAAAACAAATTTGATTCTTCTTTAGGATTTCACCAAAAGAACATCTGAACAGCGGACCAAACAGGAGAAGCTGTATCGCAGGCGTAGATCGAGCGTGAGAACACACAATATTTTAGATCAGCGGCGACCTTTGAAGAGTAAAAGTGCACCAAAACTCGCCAAACCCGCCAAATCTAGGCATTTATCAGCAGCGCAAGCTGTAACTTGCTGTCACCTTCCAACATCGTGAATTAATGTTTGTTTGCCAGTCTGTTGTCCGTGAAATCAATGGCAAAATCAACTGATAATTTCAATTCCTTAAGTAGTATATAGGGAAGTCGACAAATACCGTTTCGAAGAGGGAGAAGTATTTCCCCGTTTTACAACCCCCAGTTTTAATTCCGAAGCTCACAAGCTCGCTTCGGAATTAAAGCTGGGGGTTGTAAAGCGGGGAAATACTTCTCCCTCTTCGAAACAGTATTTGTCGACTTCCCTATATACTACTTACAACTACGGGGAAGGGGAAGGATACCAATTAGAAACAAACGACCCCGCTGTTATACCGCTCGAACCTAAGCGATGCTTCGAGCAACAAACAAGTGTGCGTGGTTGATGCGTAGCCGGAAAGAAAGCTGCGAACTTTCCGAGGCCATTCAAAACCTCCCTCCAGAGCTTCGCGAGAAAATTTACAAAGATTATGTCACCATAACAAGCGAGCGGATTTGGGTTGGGACAAGGTCCACGAGCATATTTCAAAACTGCCTTTCTGCCAATACAGGCAGCAGATTGCACCAATGATAATTTGTTTTGAATATCCGGACTGCTATTTCGAGGGCTGTTGTTTCCCCTGTTTCGAAAGGGAGGGGGCTCTTCATAAACCATCTCTAAGCCCGCCGATGAAGTTAATACCTCTCATAGAAGCCAGCCCTGAGTACAAGAATTTTTTGAAAGTATACTCCTGAGATGGTTATAATTGGCATGAGTGGTTCCGAGCAGGAATTTAATAAGTGTGTGCTGAAAAAGGAGGGGTTTCACCTGGGATCAAGCATAGCAGCATCCTTCGTTCGAAGCAATAGTTTTGTTTTGAAATCTGTGAGTTGCGTGACGTTTTTCTCAGAAAGACTGGAACCTGATATTTATTTCCCAGGCCCTTGGACGAGCAGTACTGAAAAACATGGAGGACAACTCAAGATTTTTTGTTTGGGCCATAACAGAATTTACAAAAAAAAATACGCTAAGTCAACGCGCTGTAAGTTATTTTTTCATCACAGAAGCTGCCGAAGTGAAGCGAGCAGGGGGAAACGAGAAAATAACAAGATTTGATCACAGCGTTCTATCGATCGTAACATGAAATATTCTTTAACAAGGGGCTCAATCGAGCCTGTTTAAGTTTTCTCTGCTTCTCGCATGGCTTCAACGACTTGATATGTTATCTGTCTGACCTCTTTCAGCCAAACGGGTGTAGAAAGTTCCATGAAAATAAAACAAATCGCGTGGAAAAGCACAAGCATTTTGGCCTTCAGAAGTACTGTTGCGATATAATTTATTCAGCCAACCTCTAATTATAGCAAGCATGACATCATCTCGCCTCCCAAAAGCGCATGCGTATGTGTATATACCGCGAAATTTAGGCAAAGGACAGAGAAGCTTCACCACAAGTGACAGGGGAGGCAAAGTGATCAATGTATATAGCTTGCTGCATTATATCATTTATCAGCGAGCAAATGAAGGTGCTTTTGGATATGAGGTTGGCCCCCTCTGATTCCTAATACGGCACTTACAGGCGCTTGTCAGAGGTATGGGGTGAGGCCGTCTACGGCGACAACCCCAGGTAAACCCGCCCCGGCCCAGTGGAAACTGGGGGGTGCTCAGAGGTCCCTCGGGATCTCAAACCTCGTGCCCAGAGGTAAAATGGGAATCGACAGCCGCCTTGTCACCGGCGGGTAAGTCCTAGCCGGGGCTAGGCAAGAACAGCCAACGAGCACCCCCCGACAAGGCTTTTGCCTTTTTGTGTGACCTGTCACGCAAAGTCACGCGTGACAGTAACGTAATCCAGTCACGCAACGTCACGCGTGAAGGTAACGCGGTGTAACACGATCATCTGTTTTTAATAAGACTTAGAGATAATTTTGTGTTTTTTCGCTCAAAATTTAGTTCAAATTTGTGCTGTACTCCGCAAGTTTTTTTCTATATTCTTCCCGAACCTGGTTTCTTATTTTTTCAATATCTGGCTGGATTGGATTTGTTTGTTTTTGCGCAAAGTTTGAGCGTAAAGTCTCTTTAAGTTGGCAATATTTCTGCATTTCACGTGTGATCAGTTGAAACTCCGTGTCAGAAACACGATTATCATTCAGAGCTTGTGAGACAGCTGTTTATCGAGTCATGTTTTGCAATAGCCAGAGAATGGATTCTCGAGTGCTTATTAACTTTGCGTTCAAGCTTCTTGTTGACAACGGACAGGCCAGTGGAAGCTGCGCCAGATAAAGCTGCTATCGCGGCCACAGGCGTGCCGATAACAATTCCAACACCAGTGAGTGTTGTTGCAACAGCCCCAGAAGACAGAGCTGCAGTGACGGCGCCAAGGCCAACCACGGAATAGTGAAGCGCTTTCCGGGCTTTTTTATATTTTTTCAACACAAGCCTGTAATGCTCAACCTCAGCAGATATTTCTTTTTCAATTTTACTTATCTCAGTTAGCCGGAAATTCTCGGCATTTGTCGTTTCGGGAAGGCTTGGATAGATTCTTTGTGTATATAAAGAAATTTAATTTAACTCTAATTCAAAAAGAAGCGGGAAGCCCTTGAAATCAAAGAGTTCGCCCTTTTCATCTTTCACGCTAATAGTGATGCTATTTATAAACTCGTCTGTAGAACAGTCTCGCAAAACCTGTTGCGGAGAACCCTGGTAGCTTACCTTTTCAAAAGGCTTCCCTTTCACATCAAACAGGGCTAAGACATCTGACCTTTTGCCATTGAACAGATTCCGTTCTGTGTCGATCAAATTACAATGAATGAAATATGTCGTTGGAGCTGTAAGCCTTTTTACGAATGTTATAAAGTTCAACTTTCGCCCAATACCAAGCAAACCGGCTAAATCACGATCAAGTTCTATCGGTTTTAACCCAAAATTTTTGATTACAAGCTGGCCAACAGGTTGATTTATTTCTGTCTCCAGTTTATATGAATATTTTGCGAACAGACCGTTTATTTCTTTTGCCAAGCTTTCTAAATTATAATGCCCTGGGGGTAATTTACTAACTGACAAAGCTCTATCTTTGTCTTTATCTCCCAAGGAGGCTGAACCTTCTTTTTTCAAAGTGTCCCAGCTGTTGAATAAACTACAAGAAATGAGTTTCATGAAATGTACTTTCGGTATCGGCTCTTCAAAATAGATAGTCCCTCCGTTCTCCTGTGTGACAATAGTGAGAACAACCATTTTATATTTAACAAACAAAATTGTGTCCAAATAAGATGGCGAATTTGTGGAAAGACCCTGAGTTTGTGAAAAAAGCGGATGCCGCGAAGAAAAAGGCGTGGACAAATTTTTTAAACCACTTTCCAAAAGCGGAAAAAAGCCGGTTCGTTTCACAAGAAAGCATCGACGAGAAAAACAACGCAACCGCAGAGGTGTTTTCCAAAGAAAGCGACGGCTCGTTACAAAGCGTCTTCGGTTCAGACAGGCGGTATTGGAGCGCGGAAATGAAACAAGCGCTTGGTTTGGGAGATAGCGGGCGTTTTCCTTACCAATTGTCGCCGCTTGGTTCAAAAGTTTCTTTGCCCATCCCTGCGGTACCTTTCGACGGCAAAGCGCCAAGCTTGAAGAAAATATTCAACGTCGAAATAAAAATCTACGTCACACCTGAAAAAATTTTTCACGACAAAATTCAGAGAAATATTTCAAGAAACCAAACTCAGGCATACTTCTGGAACCGAATCAAAACACTGGTTAGGGGGGCCTGACATGAAATATTAGCCGCAACAGCTAAACTTCGCTGTTTTCTGCACGACACAAGGGTGTGGAGTTTCAAGTGAAATCTTTGACAGCGGTGTAAATCTCCCCCCGCAGATAAAAGCTTTTTATATCTTCCATGTGTATTTCACGATAAGGCGCATTTTGTACCAGCTAGGAGGTATTCAGAGCATAAGCGCTTTGCCCGGAGACCCGACGTTCAGCCAAATGAATAATCATTACGACGTTGCTTCGTACAAAAGGATATGCGACGAGTTCGGCATAGACCCCTCGAGCGATTTTCGCTTCACACAAGAGAAAAACCACGGCTTGGGAAGTGTATACATTGGCGTGACAGGGCACGGGCCGTTGAAAACAGGAACCGCTTATCCAGGAGGGTTCTATAAATTCAGTGATGAAGGCGGTGCGGCAAGCAAAGGAAATCTGCTTTCTTTCATTGAACCTGATGCCGTGGCCCAGTATGACTGGTTCGCGCCAAACACAACATCTGGTTTGACGCAGGTGGGGTTATCGAGAATCAACCAGTCAATCGAGGCTTTCGTTTACTGCACCCTGGGCGCACAAGTCAACGTCCGCAGCAGCATTCTCGGTTCTGGTGGCCGAGCAAAAGAAGCCCAGAGCGAGTTTCTTGTTCTGATGGAAGACGCGATCAGACAACCCGACCTGGCTAAGAGCGTGCAAAGGTACCAGCTCACGGTGGATCAAGCGAAGGTCAGGCTCAATCTTGCTGTAGCCCCCATGGCCTGGCTTATGCCCGCGCAAATGATAATCAACACAGAAAGCACAATCGGTTACAACAACAAGCTGAAACAAGCGGTCTCCGGGATGAAACTTGGGGTGAACAACGAGGTAAACCCGGAGACAAAAAAAGCTGGGCTCAAACTCATGGCAGGCGGCCCGTCAAAAATTAACCCTCTCAACAGCCATCCGTCCAACCCGATACACAAAGCCGCAACAGCCGAATCAAAAAAACCATCTTCTACCGAAACTCAGCAAGCACAGCCGACGGCACAAAAAATAGAGCCCAAGGCTCCAGATAAAACACCGCAACACGAAATAAACAAAACAGCTGTCATTATCGGCGTAGTAGGATTATCGGCTTTGCTGTTCATGGCTTGGCGGTAAAGTTAACGCTGCTTCTTAAAATATTCTTCAAACAAAAAGGCCACCACGGCAAGAATAAGCAGCCAGGTGTGCTCGGCCAGAAACCCGACGACTTGGCCCGCAGCTTTGAATAGAAAGCTCACGATTGCCCCGAGGAGCCCAAGCAGTATGTAAGCGATTTTTTTGCCGAGCTCTTTTAGCCCATTTCCCACAGCCTTGCCGGTGGCTTTCAAACCTCTGGTAAGGACCCCGATGACAGCTCCGATTGTGGTCCCTGCAGCAAGAAATATTGCTGTTACCGTCACGCCATATTTTTGGAAGAAGTCTCTCACTCTTTCCCAAAGAGTCTTCTCTCCATCTTCAAGCTGAGTGGCATCTCTCCCGATTTCTTCAAGCCGGGCATCAACTCGACGGATCTCTTTGTCACGCCAGTCTACTCTTTCTTCTGCCGCATCTTTTTCGTAAGGCACCGCATCTTTATCGTTCATAATCTCAAGGTCTTTTTCCTGCGCCTTTTCCAGTTCTTCTTTATCAATTTGTAGAAGTTTCATTTCTTTTTCCATGTATTCATTTCTCGCACCAAGTATTGTTTGGAACTCTTTTTCTTCTTCGTCCAGTCTTTTTGTTTCTTGATCAATATCTGAAATTTTTTTTTTCTGCTTCTTGTTTTCGTTCGGGGTTAAAGTCTGTTTCTTCATTATCCAGCAACTTTCTGAATTCAAACTTCCTTATCTGATCAAGGGCTTCTTTTCGTTTCTTTATTGCTTTGAGAGCTTCGCGCGCATCTTCTTTTTCTTTTTCTGCTACATCTACTGTAATCGAATCTTCCAGAACCTGAATATCTTCCTCCGATATTGATCTATCTTTTGCCGCTTGAACACTTCCCTCATATTTGCTTCTTGCCTTTTGATGTTCTGTTTCAAGACTTATCAATTCTCTTTTCAGTTTGTCAATTTCCTCTTGTGAACCCTCTTCATTTTCAAGATCTTCGACCTGTTGTTGTTTTTTTCTCATGGCTTCTCTAATTTCATCCATTTATTTTTTATTTTTTTCTTTCTGTGAAGCCTCGTATTGTATCGTATTATATTGTATTGTATCGTATTGTATCGTATTATCGTTTGTCGGTCCTTCTCGTATTTGGAAGCCCCGAGAGCAGTTTTTATTTCTTTCGAAAGGTTTGGATTAATTCGATCTTTTCCCGTGCTCTTGCCTCTGGTAAACATGTCATACGTTTTTTTGCCAGCTCCAAACATTTTGAGTTGGAGCTTCCCCTTTGAGCTGTACGAAACCTCAAGCACGCTTGAGCTCATGTCCGGGAAGAAATCTTTTGCAACAACCCACGCTTGTTCACTCAGGGTCTGAGCCCCGGTGAAAGGGGTTTCCGCATAAGAAGTTTCAGGCAACCCGCTTTTTTCAGTCTGCATTGTCTTCATTGGAATTTCTTCCTTACCATTTGGCGTGGATGCATTTTCTGGGAAGAAAGGAGTCGTATCGTTGGCATCTCTACCTTCATCATCGTCATCCCAATCGTCTGGGTGAAAAGCAGGGTTTTCAAAGCTAGTCCCTTCGACTTCTCCCATAACAATATATTTCAAGCCTGTTTTTTTTTAAATTAGAAAAATAATCGCCGGTGTTTTATACGAAATGTCAGTGCCAGAGAACCTTCGCCCAAGGTACAACAAAAAGACATTACACGCCATGCAGGCCAAGCGTGAGGTCAATCGAATCACCTTTACCCCCTCTGAAGCCAACCCCGGCAATACGCTGTATGTTTCCGTGCCAAAGCTGAACGAGAACGAGGTTCTGGTGCCGGGCTCGCTAGCGCTCGTCTTTGACATCGACCTTTCTGGAGGGCACGCCAACAACTTCCTTGTCCAGAACGTCACGCGAGCACTCGTTGACAGGCTGGTCGTGAAGTTTGCAGGCACTATCCTGCAAGACACGGTTGGGCATGACATATACAAAACTTTCGAAGACCTTTTTCTTTCGCAGGAAGAACGAGACAACAGGATTCTCGAATGGATTCAGAGCGAGGATCTATGCAAGATCCGCTCAGACGCGGGAGACAAGAAAACCTCGGGCGTCGACGCTGAAAACAAGCTGAACGAGGTATACGGAAAAAAGTACCGGATCAGGCTTGACCATCAGATCTTAACCAACCATGGCGTTTTCTACCCCCAGGCCCTTTACAACGACCTCACGTTCGATGTAAAACTTGCCGAAGCTATACACGTGGTCAGAGGTTCTGATTCAACCCAGCTGAAATACAAGCTGAAAAACATCCAGCTCGAGTACAAAATGATCCGCAGCAAGACTCTGGCAGACGAGGCACGGAGCGTTTACTCCAGCGGTAAAGAGTTCACTTACGACCACGTGATGCATGACAAAGAGGTGGCCTTCAAAAAAGACACTGACACGAGGATCAACGTCAAAGTCAACGCCCAAAGAAGGTCACTAAAAGCCCTCCTCCTACCGTTCATCGAGCCGTATGATGGGGGCGCCAGAGATTCAGAAAAATTCATCTTCCCGGATCTGACGAAAGTCAGCGTCACGGTCAACGGCGCGCCCAACATGCTTTACAACAACGGCATCGAAGGCAAGGACGTGTGGGAAGAGGCCCGCAACTTGTTTGTGAAAGAAAAAATAAAACCGAGCACATGAATATGACAAAATTTTACACCGATGATAAGTTCGGGCTTGTGATTGACATGCGCTCCATGGCGGACCAAGAAATGCACGGCAGCGGCACGCGGATTGTGAACAGTACGGACGGTGTCCAGCTGGAAATTGAGCGGAAAGCCGAGGGCTCAGGCGACGTGAAATGTCATGTATTTGTAATCTCCGACTACCAGTTCAACATTATGGACAGACAGCTAGAATCTGTACAGTTTTAATATGAACATGGACCCAAGCAAGATTCCATTCAACGCTCTCATCGTGGGTCCGACTAATTCTGGCAAATCAAGGTTTGTGGTGGACCAGCTCTACCGCCCTTTCCGCTTCAAATTCGACTACATCGTGCTCATCTGCCCGACATTCGCACACAACAAGACCTACCACCGAATTGGTGAAAACGATCCAAGAATGGATGTGATAGTATGCGAGCAGCACGACGTGGAAAAGTGGTTGAAGCTCGTGAGATGGCTTTTCGAGGGCACCAACACGCTCATAATCCTCGATGACTGCGCAGCCTCAAAAGATGTGAAAGGGCGTACAGGCGAGCTGGTGAATCTCGCCTTTTCCGCTCGACATATGGGCATCAGCGTTTGGGTGCTGACCCAGAAGATGACCGGCATAACAGCTTCCTTCCGGGAGAACGTGGCGGTGATCGGTCTCTTTTACACCCCCTCGGCCAAGACCACGAAAGTCATTTTTGATGATTACGCCGGCGAACTCTCCCTGGATGAGTACAAAGGTCTGGTTTCAAAGTTGAAAGAGCGAAAGTTCTCTTATCTTGTGTTCTCACTTCGCCACCCCTACGGGATAAGACATTTTGAATAAAAAAATGGAAGCTGTATATAGCCTTGCACAATGGCTGAAGAAGAGGTCGCGTTAGCAGAAGTTATTAACCTTCTTCAAACCGAGCCCGAGCCGAGTGGTCCAGCAGGTGTCCTAGTTCCAACCGCCCCAGGACCTGACATTCCTGCTCTTCGTGAGCAGCTGGCCGTGCTGGTGTCCACAGGCAAAGCCAAAGAGGCCAACGGAGTGCAGTTAACCCACGAGCAGGTGAAGCGCCTGAGCGACAAAGAGGTCGAGAAATACACCAAACGCTACGAGACGTACGTGGGCTCAAAGACAACAGAAAACCTGGTCGACAGCTTCATTTTTCTTGTATCCAAAGTGGTCGGAATGTCCGTCAACATCACATACATCGACGCTTACCAAAAAGAGCTCAGAAACGACTACATCATAAACAAAGAGCTCTCCAATCTGGCCGGCAACCTCGCTTTGAAGTGCGGCCGGTTTCTTGCTGCGGCCAACGCGGTGTTCATCACCACAAAACATATTGATTTTAGTCCACAGTTGTCGGAGCAGATCCACCCTTCTCGTGATGAATACGGCTATCCGCTTGAGGGCGTTGATGAAGTAGCCGGATCAGCAACTGCAAAATGACTGGTCACCAATCATCAACAACTGCTGAGGGGAGTGCTGACAAAAAAAAAATTAATTAATTTAAACATTTTTCATTTACTTAGAATACAATTTGTTTCAGAATGTCTACCGAACAATCCGAGAGCGCACCTGCCGTCACGGCGCATACACAGGGCGAGACCCAGGCAGCACCTGCCGCCGATATCACACAGCAAGCGACAACTCCGACTGCAACAACTTCAACTACTCGCGTAAAAAATCCCAAGCGTGTGGCCGCTGGCAAAAATTGTTGCTGAAAGAACGCGGCTGGCCCGGGAGCAACAGAAAAAAGCAGCTGAGGCTTATATGGCAAGCAACAAGGTGAAAGCCACCACAGCGGCTCCCGAGCCAGCCTCGACTGCAGAAGGCGAAAGCCCAAAGTGCAGCGGTGAAAAAAATAGCAGCCTCAGCACCACCCAATGGCTTGCTGTTGGCAGCATAGTCGTTTCACTGGTCGGGATTTATTACAAACGGAAAGAGCTCAAAGCCGCGTTCGCCAAAAAAACGCCTGAGCCCGCCCCTGAGCCCCCGCATGTTGAGCCAGAACCCGCTCGCGCGACACAGCCAAAAGGATTTTAAAAAATGATTTAAAGTTTTGAGTGTAATCTATATCACGATGCCAGAACTTAACGTTCCACAGGCTCTAATCACTTTCGCCACCTCTTTTGGTGTCACGTATGTGCCTGCAATTTTTTGAGAGCAGCATTTGACAATAAGGACGAAGAAAAAATAAGACAAAGAAGAATAGAAGAGGAAGTAAGAAGAAGAATAGGAGAAATATTAAAAAGAAGAGAAAAAGTAGAAGAAGAAGAGGAAGCGGAAAAGACAGATTAATTTATTTTAAACTTTTGTTTTTACTTATATCAACCGCTATCATGTCAGACAACAAGCTTGTTAAGACCATCATGGACGCCGCTACTCTCACTGGCTTGGCCGCTGGCATCGGGTGGGCCGCAAAAAAGGTTGTAAAAGAGAATTTCACTTCTGATCCCAGCAGCAGTGCGATGAATTACGTGAAGTTCACTGCCGTCGTGACGGGCAGCATTGCTCTCAAAAAGTACCTCGAGGACCAAAAAATCTTCCCCGACAGCGTTTGAAATTGATGATTTAAAAAAAAGACGCTGCTATATAGCACCATGGCAAGCATCGCGATTATGGTTGGCGGGGCTGTGTTGAACGCCACGGCTTTTATCGGAGGCAATTGGCTAGGGCGCTTGGCGGGGGCGACAAAGCTGCGCTTGAAGAAAAAAAACGCCATGACAAAGCTCTCGAGGCATACCAAGCGGCTTACGCCAAATACACTCGCGACCGCACCCATCTTCTCGACTGGATTGCGACCAACGCGCAAATAAAGGCGGAGGCCAAGCAGAACCTCACCAACACTGACTATGCCTTCAAACTCTACAACCAGGCGCATCCTGACGAACACATGATACCCCCCAAAGAGCCCAAGTTCTCAGATTTCTATCAGCCAAGCGAGCAGCAGAAAAATGGCGAACTCATGTTCGTGTGCGCCGGGGCGCTAGCTCTGGGCTACGCGGCCTTCCGGTTCCTTTAAACATTTTTACACCTTACTTATAGTAACGCTATGGACGCCAAACTAGCAAAGATATACTACGGACCCGGGGGCTACTGAAAAGGTATCGCCGCGATAAAAAAATTAGCCGAGGCCGCCAAGGTACCTGAAGAAACCGCAAAAAGGTAGCTGATCAGGCAAGCGCTCTGGGAGATATTCCTCCCCGCTCCGAGGCGAATTCCTCGGCCGAAATTCGACGTTCCAACACCCAACAAGGTCCATTAGGCGGACCTTCTTTTTCTGCCGCACGACAAGCTACCTCGTGGCCGCAAAGTGTTCAAATATGCGCTGACCGTTGTCGACGTGGCCAGCCGCTACAAAGAGGCCGAACCCCTGACTTCGAAAAATTCTGATGAGGTCGCCCAGGCCTTTCAGAAGATTTACAAGCGCGGGCCTCTCAAATGGCCCCAAATGCTGCAGGTTGACCCCGGGCGCGAATTCATGGGCGCTCTCACAAAAGAGATGGAAAAGCACAAAACATATATCCGGCGCGGGAGCGTTGACATTCACCGCGACAAGGCCATTGTTGAACGTTTCAACCGCACCCTGGCTGAGCGCTTGTTCGGGCACCACTACGCCGTGGAAATGCTTCTCCCTGAGGGACCACGGTCCACTGCCTGGGTGAAAAGACTTCCAGAAGTTGTTTCGGCTTTGAACAACGAGGTCACAAGCCTTATCGGCAAGAAACCCGCCGTTGCCATCAAAGAAAAATCTGTTTATGCAAGGCCATCGACACCTTATTCAAGGCCTGTTGGAAAAAACGAAAAAATACTCCCCTCTCTTGTCCAAGTTCGTTATCTCTACCAGCCCGGCGAGCTTGAAGGTGGTGTAAAAAGAGCCACAGACCCAATCTGGTCTTTGAAAGTTTACAGCATTGAAAGATCTTTCACCAAACCGGATCAACCCGTTCTCTACTATTTGCGCGACGGTCCCAAGCGCGGCTTCGTGCGTGAAGAACTGCTCGTTGTCCCTCCAAATACTACTCTTCCTCCGGCTGACGTGAACTAAATGTGAAATTCGATTGGTTCGGTGTGTATCCCATCGGGCAGCACCCACCGCTTGTCGTAATACGCGCTCAGCCCCAGCGTCTGCTGCTCGTAAGTTACCATTTGCCCGTCCCGCATCCTGAAACCTCTGTTGGTTGCCATATCTTTGCTGCCTTCCAACGCTGCCTTAAAACGCTGCCACGTGATCCCGTTTTGCTTCTTCGACATCCCTTTGTAGCTTACCTTATTTTTTTCACCACACTCTCCTTCGTCTCCGAAATAGCACTTAGAGCACAGAGCAATCATCCGGCTGCCCTCGAACTCCATCTTGAATAGGCCCGGAGTCCTGCTGCTCCACTTGTTCCATGACAGCCACTTACGTTTTTCTGCCTCAAATTGTTTCTTCATCTCCGGCCGAACAATGTCTTCGAGTCGATCGCCAGATATCGCCATGTAAAGGCTGTCAGTATCCATCTGTATCAGTTCGAAGTCTTTCCGGTCGATATACCTGTCGAGAAAGTCGTAATAGAACTCCAACATCCGCAGCTTCGCCAGCTGATAGACAGCGATTCCAACGTGAAATGGCCGTCTGATTGTGATCCGAGGCTTCCGGCTTTCCAACTCATACGCCTCCCCGACCTCTTCAAGATCAGAGAAATACGCGCTTCGCAATGCTCTGTCGACCACCTTCTCGTCTTTGGTGTAAATCACGTTTGTTTGCCGCTCCAAAGCTTCAATGAGCTTCCCGTACGCGCTGTTTCCCAGCAGTTTGAACACTTCAGCGAGCAGCGCCTTGCTTTTGTCCACGTCTCCTGTACGGCGCGCCTCCGTCACCTGCTCCACGAACCAGGGAAAGATCTTGGCAGGTTGGTAGTCGATTGTTCTGTAAACCTTCGTGATCACCGCCCCGTGGTTCACGTACCACAGCAGCAGAGGGGCGTACACCAACAACCCTTCTGCAGACAGCGCCCCCACAAGTTGTTTTCCGTCTCCGCGCTTTCTGCCGGTTCGAGTTAAGTAATCGAGCATATGTTTCGGCACAGCTTTGCCAGGGACCTTTTTATTGTAAAAGAAAGGACACTTCTCCGAATACTTTGGATGCAAGAGCTCTGGAATCTCGATGTCGACTTCGGCAAATCCGAATCAATTTCCTTCTTTGAGCTTGTGCGTTAGTACAAGAGCGGCCTCCGCTTGGAACTCGTCGTCGTAGTGCACGACCCTCTCCTTCCCGCAAGGCATTTCTCTGAGCATGGTCGAAAGATAGAGGGCGTTGGAGTCATAACCAGGGATATTTTTGCAAAGAAACGGTTCTGATAGTTGATGAGACCTTATCCTTGTAACACCAACTTCGTGGTATCTTGTGAAAACGAGGCTCGGCCCTCCGATAACAGCTTCTTTCAGCATCGCATACGCTTCTTTGCCCGGGATGTAAAGCTCCGCACCACGCTCAACCGCTCCCCGGAGCAAGTAATGTAAACTCACGCCTGGGATGCCGACAGCGTCTTTCAGAATGTCGATTCCCTTCTCGGTGTAAAAGTTTCTCATCTTTTCCAGAGCCTCAAGGCCGGGAGCCACATCGAGATTGTTGTAGTAACGCAGCCAGTCCGAGAAGGTGCGCATGCCCTTTTCTTTGAACACTCGTTGACACCCTTCCCATTCCTCCCGCGTGAGAACGTATCCGCCCTTTAGCTTCGAATACCACTCCTCGTATTTTGGTAGCCCGGGGAAATCAAGCTTTTCGGGGGTGTCAAACCATTCGTATGGAAACCAGGATTTCACTGTCTTACATCCGTAGGCTTTCACCCATTTGTCATAGCTCGTCCCCGGCCCAAGGTAGTTGATGATATCAAGGAAACGGAATCCCCAGGTGAGCAAGAACATGGTTTTGTTCCCGTTTTTTGCCACACTGACTTGTTTCAGCAAGGCGGCCCGCGAAGTGGTGTTTGATCAGATTCAGATCGTAACTTCCTGAGTTGAACCCGACGACAGGACCCTGGTTGCACCATTCATCGATTTTTTTTGTCGCTGCGCTTTTGGCAGCAGGTGCGCGTCTTCTGGCACAAACTCCGCTCGTACCTGGGCCAGGATGTTTTTTCCGCGTCTCTCCAGCTCTTCCATAAACTTGCGGACCAACTCCGCGGGGTCTCTTTCATAGATGTGGGTGGGCTCTCTTTCAAGGGTGTCGCCAACGCTCACCGAAATTGGCACGTGCGCGTTTTCTATCGTGAGCGCGAGCGTCGCTTCCTTCCGATAGTTTTTATCGCCATAAGCCTCGAAATCGTACAAGATCGCGTGCGGGTAGCTTTTTGTTTCGGCCCGCGGAAGTTCCCCCTTAAGAAGCCCAACTTCGCAAGACCATGCCTCGATTACTTCGTAGCCGCTCTCCCGCAGAAATGCTGTACGGTTCAACGTGGCTTGGGACAGTTCTTCAGCTGTTTTACCGTTTTTGATAACCCTTTGTTCTCGATAGTGCGGGAAACATTTTGGGCATCCGTGGAAGGGGCAGCCGTGGTATTGGAACACCGTTCTCGTTTCGTGGTTGTACCCGTCGACAGGCGAGCTCTTCATTCCGCTTTCACGCGCTAGCCATCTCTCCCCCCCATGCCCGCATCTTGCGTGATGAATGTGGATACCCCGTAGCTTCGCTTCTCGCTCAAGCCACAGCAGCGCTTGTCTGGATGCTGTGCTGTTTGGGTACATCGCTTTATCGAAAGCTGTCTGCGGGGCTTCGACTTTTCCACCCGGGCAATGGATTACCGTTTTTCCTGCACTGCAGGTTTGGAAATGCCGTTTGAGATTGCCTGCTTGTGTGAATCTCTGACGGCAATGCCCGCATTCATAGGTTTTTGCCAGCTTTGCGATGTCTTTTATCACAAAGGCGTGCCCTTGATAAATTCCGATTGTCAGAATGTTTGTCAGCTTAGGATTCGCGTTTCTTCTGAGATACCATACAACTTCTCCATCTTCTCTGCGCTCAGGCTCGTAGACACGTGTTCCGAACCAAGCTGAGACAGCGGTGCCCTGATTCAGATGGGCTTCAACATTGTTCAACTCATCTAGAGACGTTTTTGCGAAGTTTGCAGGTATGGTTTTGAGTTTGTAGAAACTCTGGGCCAAGCTTCTGGCTTCTTTTGTGCTTCGATCTACACGCGCTCCTCGGTGCACCGCGATGCAACGCCATAGACACAGGTTGTCTTTATACGTGTCCAACGCCACCATTGCCCGGCTATGGGCAAGGTTGCGCAGCCAGTCAGGTAACGGGCCTGTTCCCACCAACGGCTGCCTGTCAAGCACAACCTTCAGGTCAACGTCGAAAAAGCTTTCAAACACCCACTTTGTGTTCGGCCTTACAACGCTTTCAAGCTCAATGCGTCTTTTTTCCTGGCTGCTAAGTCATTCTTCTGCCTCTTCCAGTCTGTTTATCCAAGGTGAGCCGTGGTTTGTGTAGCACAGAATCACCGTTCCATCTTCAATGTTGCGTAACTGATATGAGAAAACATGCCTCAGATAAAACGCCGTGCTTACGTTTTCCCGTATCTTCTCCATAAAGGTTGTTGTTAGGTCTTTTTTCAGACCTCTGATGAAGCGCCATCGAATATAACGCCGCCCTTTACTCTCTCCCCCCTCATGTGTTGCATCATCGAACAGGTCCAGAATCTCATTCTGTCACTGTTCGGATGTTCTGCGCAGGGAAAGGGTCGTACTCCCTCAGAAGCTCTTGATTTTTTTCTCACCTTTCTTTGCCGGGGAGGGGGGTCTTGGTTGGTAAGGTTTTGGAAGTAAAGGTTTTTGCAAACTCTTCTGCGTTTCTTGGGAAATAGGTTCATTCAGCACGTTCTGAACAATCTTTCTAACCGCTGGCTCTTTTTCTGAAAGTAATTGATCTAAATACTGCAACGTTGCTGGATCGATTTTTGCAAGTTCTTCTTCCAGTCTTTCTTCAAACCTTTGGTTAATGGAAGACATAGTGACTTGTGATATAACAAGAGGTTTCATTTCTCTAATTGGGTTGACATCAGCTCTAGCAAAACAGTTCAAAAGTTTTCTTTGCTTTTTTGCGCTTGCGGATAAGCCGCTATTTTAGCGTGCTCCCGCCGCATGGAATGCATAGACGGTAATCACACAAAATCCCGACTCCGCAGCCTCTACACGGAGCTGGCATTTTCATTCCTTTCTTGAGTTGATAGTTGTGCTGCCTGCAATAAGCGCCGACACAGCTCTTTCCGCAGCTTTCTTTCCGGCTACGCATCAACCACGCACACTTGTTTGTTGCTCGAAGCATCGCTTAGGTTCGAGCGGTATAACAGCGGGGTCGTTTGTTTCTAATTGGTATCCTTCCCCTTCCCCGTAGTTGTAAGTAGTATATAGGGAAGTCGACAAATACTGTTTCGAAGAGGGAGAAGTATTTCCCCGTTTTACAACCCCCAGCTTTAATTCCGAAGCGAGCTTGTGAGCTTCGGAATTAAAGCTGGGGGTTGTAAAACGGGGAAATACTTCTCCCTCTTCGAAACGGTATTTGTCGACTTCCCTATATACTACTCCTTACAGAATAGCGAGATCGAGTTTTTAGAAGAAAATTAATTTCGACCATGTTTCTTAGACTTCCCACAAGTCGACCTTTTCATAATCCTTGACTTATTTATCTCCCTCGAGACGGCGAGAGGGTAATCTTCGAGCGGCGAAGTCGCGAGGGCGAGCGCGAGCGACGTAAGCCGCGAGAGGTCGACTTGTTTCACTTGCAGGAATGTGAATCACAGCGTAAATTTTTGGCGCGAAAAACATGATCGACATTACTTCCATCAAAACGTTTACGAGTGTACGAGTACTGTTCCCTAACTCAGATAAATTTATTTGTGTACAGTGCAGTATGTAGTCAGCAACTGGCAAACAGCAAAAGCTGTTCCGTTGAGTAATAATTTCTGAACAGACAAAACCGTGTTTAATCGATCGAGAATTATTTTAGTCTAGATTAACCAGCTATCGACCAGAGAGCTGCCTGACAAATGCTATAAACTTATGTAGATCTAGCTTGTACCGAAAAGAATCCGAATTAACTAAAGAAGGCGTGATAAGTTGGGGAGAGCCTTAATTC